>NW_016813956.1:789766-799680 GCF_001698545.2 Rhinopithecus bieti | reverse complement strand
AAAGGCACATAAAAATATTTTTATTTTCTATAAATACATAAGGAAATGTATTTCTTCCCAACTCAGTCCACGTCATTAACTGTCAATTTTTTCTACATAAAAAAGATGCTAATACCACCCTCACCTGTGACTGCTAAACAGAGAAAGATTGCTGGGACTAGGCATTATCCCCCTAGTTGGAAATAAAGGCCCTTCCTGGGGGAAGGAAGTGGGATTTTTAGGGGACTCTATAGACGTAGGCAGCCAAGAGTCAAACAAAACAAGTATATGCAATAGTCATAATCATGCTAGTATGACAGTATGAATTAGGTGACTCAGCCAGGCATACACAGGAGTTCAGAGTGGGGATAGTGGAAGCCCTCAAAACTTGCACATTTGGGCCCTTAACAGAGACACTTGGTCTGAGAAACACAGTAAAATGTTTGCCTGGATAGTCAGGATCATTCTAGTATGAGGTAGACAGGAAGCAGAGCAGGGCCAGGAGCTGGAAGGGGCCACCCTGGCCCTCAGGAGTCCCTGACAAGGGAAGGTCCCTCCATGCTCTCTGAGGGTGGCGGGGCTCCAAAGATCCTGGCCAGGAGCCCTTTGTTGGAGCGGGCCTTGTCCTGGGCAGTCGCCAGGCGAGCCCGTTCACGGCCCCCTGGCCGTGCTGCTTTCCGGGCCCTCAGTTCCTGCTCAGTAGAACGTTGGGCAAATGTCCAGGAGCCATCTGGGCGAGCAGGATCCCCATCGGCCGCAAGAAAGCGTTGTCCCCGTTCCACACTTTGAAGATAGAAGTCGGTCTCACGCTTGGCCTGAGCAATCTCCGCTCTCAGGCGCTGCCTGCGCACCTGGCGCTCAAAGGCAAGGTGCTCGCTCAGGTGGGACCAGGTGAAACGGTGCAAGTACTGTGGGGAGAAAATAAGAAAAGATCAGGATAGTGCAGATTAGGGAGAAAGATGAGACAGGGGGACAAGACCAATGAGAAGCCATGGGTATACTTGGGCCAGAGCCGGGGAGAAGGGAGGGTGAGAGGTGTGGCAGAAAGATCTATCTCCTCACCTTGAGGTTCCAAAGATCATAACGGAAGGGGCTGCGCCTGCGGGCACCCATAGGCGTGTTGTGTAGACTGGCCGCCACGCGCTTGGCTATGCGCTTGTCACGGAACTCCACCCATCCCTCGGTGTAGTCCTTGCTATAGGACCGCTTTTTTCCTCCCGCAGCTGCTGCTGCTTTCTTCTTGCGTCTCACGAACTGGTCTGAGCGCCAAAGACAAAAAGACCCGTCCGGGACTATGCAGCACTCACTCAAAACCACTTCCCACTGCCCGCATCGTTCTTCACATCTGCCAGCGGGAGTCCCACCTGAGAGTTTTTGCCCAGGAGGGAGAGAACTGTAAATTGCACCCTTTCCTCCAGCTAACTCAATTCTTTCCTTAATTGTCCACTCCCTAATCTAGCCGGCTCTGAACGCTATTTAAAACCCGCGCAAGTCCCAAACCTCGATGTAAAATTGAGGGTGGAAAGAGGAAGGGCGGTTGATCAAACAGTTTCTTGACCTAGGCAGCGATGCTAAAGGGGTATGTTCAGCTTTGTAGAAAAGCTAACGAGGCTTTTACTCAGTTGTACTCATGTAACAAACCAGTAAACAGATCCGGAAAGAGAGGTGAGCAGGGCCGGGATAAGAACACGAATAGTAACAATCCGAGAACTAAAGAACCACCAGACGCCCTGCGCTACCCACTCTCCCCAAATCCCCTCCGCCCACCCACCCCAGCATCCTCACAGACTGATTCACCAGCCAGGAGCCGAGCACCGCACTCCTCACCCCCCAAATCCAACAACTCGTGCCTCAGTCTCGCGCAGCGAAGCAACAGGACATCCATGCTTGCACCCCGCCAGCGAGCGACAACCTCCTCCTTTCACCGTCAGGGTCTGCATACTTACCCTCAGCCTGAAAGAAGACGCGTCCGACCTCGCCATAGGCGCTGAGAAGGTTACGGACGTGCAGGGGACGGAAGCGCGGCGGGATATGGCCCAGGTACACAATACCTGGCACTACCCGCTTATTGCCGCCACAGGCCGCTTCTTCGGATTTCTCCTGCTCCTCCTCCGCGTCTACTGTCTGTTCTGTCTCTTCCAGCGGCTCGTGCTCCATTGCGGCCTTCTCCGATTCCTCTGCCTCCATGTCGACTGACACGAGTGGCGCGACGGCCGTAAAGTGCCTTGCCTACTGACGCAAAACGTGTGCGGCGGCCTGAGAGGGGGCGGGGCCAAGGCGGTGATGACAAATGAAAGGATATGATTGGCGATGCAGTCGGGTCCGCGTAAGGCCGAGAGGAGAGGGCGGAAGTGGGGTGTCAGGTCGAAAGCCAGATTCAGAGCGTGGAAGCAGGATGGGAAGCTTGGGTTAGGTTCACAGATTCCCTGTCACATCTCCAACTCAGGACACGCAGAACCAGAAAAGGCAGATCCCCAGATATAACCTACCCTATAGAACGCCGCTAAAGGCGGGTTGATGCCGGGTTTTTAGGGAATTTTGCAGAGCAGTTTTAGGGAAGTTTCTCTGTGTTCTAGCGATCAAAATAGCATTTTATTCAAGGGCCCTGGGTGCGATTCCAGCAGAGGAATGACTCACCCTTTAAAGGTTATAAATTTCATTTAAAAGATTTGAGTTTTGAAGTTTTAATTATTTCTGGAAATTTACCTTGGAATTTTGAATATTTTAAAATTTAATTTTGAAAACAGTTTAATTTTGGAAATTTAATTAGATTTAATTTTTGAAAATTTGAATTAAGAACTTTCAGTTTAATATTTTACATTTGATTTTGTGAATGTCTGAAAATTTAAATATGTGACAATTATTTGAATAATTTGTTTGGCATCTATTACACATGTGTATTGATACATTATCCATATGCATACTTATGTTGCAAATACTTGTCAGAGGCGCACACGCCTCCAATTCTGGCGACCCCCCCGGCGGCGCGCTTAGTTCTGCCCTCCCTGGGTCTGTCCTCACAGATTCCCCATCAGATCACAAACCAGTTTTCCTTCTATGACCTACGTAACCACAGAACGGACAGGGCCCCGGCGGTGCTGCTCCTACCAGGCGACCTGCGAACCATCCCTAAGCCAAGCCCATAGCCGTTTTCCCCGCACGGGCTCGAGTCCTCAAGTCTCTTACCGTCGCCCGAGGGCGCGACCAGCAGGGGGCGCCGTCCACATCCTTAAGGCGTTTCAGTTCTTGAGATCCGCGCCAGCGACAAGCTGACTGCAAAGGATATTGCCGGGAACCGAGTACAAATAATCCGATTAGCTTTCTGGAAGCAGCCGGGGGCGAGTTTGAGGACCATCAATATAAATCCGCCCTTGCTGCGGCCTGACAAAATTTCCCATCTCGCTCCAAGAGCGCAGAGTAGCCCAGCGAATGGAAGCAGGGAGTAAATGTGTCCACTATTAAAATCAGAGATGACAGTTTTTGCCAGTCCCCAAGTATATTTCTAAAGTAACAGGGCCCGCACTCTTTCATGGAGTGTCTAAAAGTCTAATAATAGATTCTTCGAATTCAAACACGCCTGTGTTCATTAATTTTATTGAAGAGAACTTTCTGTCAAGTGTACACTAAGAGAACTTTCTGTCAAGTGTACACTGTCCCTTTTTTGAAGAGGAGCGGGATATCAAAATCCCATTCCCCACATTCCTCATGATCCCTCCTCAACTTGGTGAAAATTGAGTCTCACTCAACTGTCCATGAAGCAACCTTTGTTAGCAATTTTCAAGGTGGATTATTTTCCTTCTCTGAGCGTCTTACAAATTCATGTATAAGCAAGCTGCACACTGCGTTCTCCAAGTTTCTTTATTTCAGGCCCAGAAGAGACCCTTTTAAAAGGGAACTCCTCCGAGCCGGACTCGAACCAGCGACCTAAGGATGACTATATTCAAACCCCTACAGTCCTCTGCACTACCAGCTGAGCTATCGAAGGATGTTGTTGCATATTATTCGGATACTTCAGAATTTACCTATTGCTTTTGACTGTCCTGTATTCTTGTTCATTTTGAAAATATAGGGAAACGTGAGGAAAGTTTCGAGGATATTAGAAATGTTCCAAAATGTTCTAAAATGTTCTCATCTGAGTAGGGATAGTGACTATACAAGTGTATGAACAATTCCCTTGAACATTTAAAATTTCACATAGGTCCAAAAAAAACCAGAAAAAAAAAAAAAAACAACCCACGAATATTCCGTGTACTGCTCTCTTAGATAGAGTAGATAGGACCATTGCCCTTATTGCATGTGTTGTCCAGCCGTCCTGTCCGCTTAGCACCTCCTCTCTTAGGAAGTGAATAATAAAGACAAGTTTATCTTAGACAACTGGGTTGAAGAGGGGGGACCTACCACCTTGAAGCGGAGTTACTGCACAGCTCATTTTGGAAACGTTGAGATTCTCCTTTCTGAAGGGCAAGGAAAATTGCAGAATTTGTATAATTTGTAATTTGTGTTCAAGACACAAAACATGAGATGAGGATTGCGTTGTGTGTGTACCTATGTTTAGGAATTGAGTGGCTCATATGATATTGCACAATTGTAATGGGACAATGGGACAAACAAATGAAACACAACGCTTCTCCCTCCCCCCACAATTTAAACAAGAAATATAACATTCTATTTACAGGTGTCAACCTAAATAACAAAGAGAAGCTCTCTGAAAGAAAATGATGTTTATTTGGGAATAGAGCATTGCAATGAAAATACGAGTGCCATAGGAAACTATGTATATTCAGGGAGGTAAAGGAAGAAAAAGGTGTTTTTGAGTTGGAGTCTGGCTCTGTCGCCCAGGCTGGAGTGCAATGATCTTGGCTCACTGCAACCTCTGCCTTCCGGGTTCAAGCAATTCTCCTGCTTCAATCTCCCGAGTACCTAGAGTTACAGATGCCCGCCACCACACCCGGCTAATTTTTGTATTTTTAGTAGAGATGGGATTTCACCATGTTGGCCAGGCTGGTCTCAAACTCCTGACCTCATGATCCACCCACCTTGGCCTCCCAAAGTGCTGGGATTACAGGCGTGAGCCACCGAGCCCAGCGACAAAGATTTTTAAGGGAAAAAATGAGAGGGATTATATAACTGTGTTGAAGTAATTATCGTGTGCTACAAAGATGGATAGTAGAGAGGAAGCTAGTCCAAGGTTGGACAGGCAGTTGTGAGGCAGATGTCCTTATAGAGGTATTTTTTGTGTAGGATTGTGATGGCCTGTGCAAGGTTATGGTTTTTGCAGTCTTTTGTGATAGTTTTTGTTATCAAGCATGGCCTTTTCCAGCTCTATTAATCAGCATTTTTAGTTTGTTTGTGTGTTTGTGCGTTTTAACAATAGTGACTCCATCTTGATTCTGACAGTTTTCACACAGGTATGCTGTCATGCTTAGCTAATAAATGCCTATAATGGTATTCAGCTTCCCGGTGCCTAAGACAGAAATGAACACCAATGGGAAAAATGGGAAGGCATCTGGAGAGACTTTTCTTTTTTATAAAATTATTAAAAGTATATGGAAATTATAAATTGTGAAATTTATGGAAAGGAGTTCTGGTGAATTTATCTATAAAAGATCCTCACTTATTAAAGTTCTCCATAATTGTAATCTTGACAAAAATATGCTTTTTTTTCCAAAAGATCCTCTCCAGCATTTCCCATGGGAAATATCTGCAGCAACATAACTAATATGTAATTCAGTTATTCAATTCATTGCCATGAGAAACTAAGAATATACAGTCTGGTAAATTCCTTTTCAATAATGTAGCCTAGCAGGGGAAAATACGAGAAGCCAGAGAAGAGAAATGAGCAGATTCTGTATGAGATGGTCTCTGCCCATATGAAGTGTACTTACCTGAGCCTTGGACACCAGATGTAAAAGCAGTTGACCAACCCTGCCATTTCACCACCAAACCCCAGGATCTCAGTTCACGTGCTTTCTTGAATAAAAGCTTCACTAATTTTCACAGGGGGCAGCAAACATACTGAAAAAAATGCTCAGTATGTTTCTCATCAGTTACTGCTATGCTCACAAGCTCCCAGAGCCTCATGCCTCCCAGTGACATGGTACTATAGAGTTGATTTTGATCGGGAAGAACTCCAATTGCTAATCTCATCAATTATTTTCTTTACCTATAAACTAATCCTAGCATGAGAATCTCACCTCAGGGCTGTTAAAGTTGGAATTTCATTTGCCTGAAATGCTCTTTCCCCTGATAATCCCCAAGATTTGCCTCCTGGGAATACAAGTACAAGTAATTAGGACCTTTCCACACTAGATATCTGTATCACTTTGTGGGAAGACTTCCTTCTTCCTCTTCTTACAGAATCTGGTGTCAGAACGACCATTCTATTCCCTCTTGCAGACACAAGTTCAAAATGGGTTTATGGATAAATCTAACTCTCTGAAATAATTCTTGGAGATGTATCATCATCAATTGATTACAATCTCACCCTGTACCTTCTCTATTGTTTTAGTACCTTTTCAACTTATGAATTGAGTCCTACCTAGATGGTTTTAACTTCTCTTGAAGCTTACAGACCACTATAATATTCCTATGGAATAAAAAGGAACAAACTATTGGTAAATGTAATAACAGGGATGAAAGTCATCTGCATTATGCTGAATTTAAAAGGCCAGATACAAAAGGCTACATACTATGGTATTCCTATGAACTTCTTGCAAGTGCAAAACTATAGGGACAGAAAATATCCATAGTTGCTGCTGGGGTAGAAGATAGGGGAAGAAATTAAGTATAAAAGAAACATGGTGATTCAGTAAGGCCAAAATAGAAAAAGAAGAAGAGGAAGAAGGAGAAGGAGGAGGAGGGGAGAGGAGGAGAAGGAGAAGGAGGAGGAGAGGAGAAGGACAAAAGAGAAGGAGGAGGAAGAGGAGGAGGAGGAGAAGAAAGAAGGAAGAAAGAAGAAGAAGAAACAACATGGGAGGCTAGGCCTGGTGTCATGCCTATAATGGCTTGAACCCAGGAGTTCCAACCTGCAGTAAGCTATGATGGAAGAACTGCACTCCAGCCTAGGCAACAGAGCATGACCCTGTCTAGAGATAAACTTACATGATTATGATTAATTGATTTTTGACAGAAGTGCCAAGGTAATTCTATAAGAAAAAGATAATCTTTGCAAAATGATTCTGCAAAAACTGAATATCCATATGCAAATAAATGAACTTAGACCCTTATATCACACAATGTACAAACATTAATTCAAAATTAATCAAAGACTTAAATGCAGGGACTAGAACACAAAACCTCTAGAAGAAAATGTAGAAGAAACTCTTTGTGACTTTAGGTTAAGCAAAAAGATTTTAAATGGGACACAAAAGCATAAACCGTAAAGGAAAAAATAAGTTGAATTTCATCACAGTTTAACAAAAAATCTGCTCCTTAAAATATACTGTTAAGAAAAGACAGTCAGGCCAGGCATGGTAGCTCATGCCTATAATCCCAGCCCTTGGGAAGGCTGAGGCCGGCGGATCACTTGAGTCCAGGAGTTCAAGATCAGCCTGGGCAACACAGTGAAATCCCGTATCTACCAAAAGAGAAAAAAAAAAAAAAAGTCAAGTCACAGATTAGAAAAAGATACTTGGAAAACACTTCCCTGATGAAGGACTTGTAACCAGAACATATAACATACTCTTGCAACTCAATAATAAGACCAGACAATACATTTTTTTAAATGGACAAATGATTTGGACAGATATTTTACAAAAGAAGCTGTACTGATGGCCAATAAGCATAAAAAGATATTCAACATCACTATTCATTAGGGAGATGCAAATTAAAGCCACAATGAGATACTTTACACACCTAAGAGAATGGCTAAAGTTAAAAAAAAAAAAAAGGTGAGAAATTAACAGTGCCAAGTGCTGATGATGATGTGAAATAACTGAAATTCTCATATATTGCTGGTGGGAGGAAAAACTGTTCCACCTTGAAAAACACTGTCAGTTTTTAAAAATGAAATTATACATATATTTGCCATAACACTATATGAATATTTATAGTAGCTTTATGCATAACCGCCAAAACTGTCTGGGCTGGAGATATAATAATGTGAGTTATCTGCACAGAAACAGGTTTAAGTTCATGACTCTGGAGGAGACTCTCAAAGAATTGGGTGTAAATAGATAACAGAAGAGGACTAAGAACTAAAGCCTGGGGAGAAAAACAATGTTAAGGAGTCAGGGAGAAGAGGAAGAACCAGTAAAGAAGACTAGGAAGAAGCTATCAATGAGGAAGGAGTAACTCAAAGAGAGTGTGATGCCCCAGAAGCCAAATGAAGAAAATATACCAAGAAGAATTGAGCGTCCCAATCTAATGCTGCTACTGATGAACCATGTAAGAGAAGGCAGAGAATTGATCATTAGATTAGCAACAGTGAGGTCCACGGGAACTTTGAAAAGAGCCATTTATGTAGAGATGAGAGACAAATTGGAGTAAGTTTAACACAGAGGACAGGCTGGATGCAGTGGCTCAAGCCTGTAATCCCAGCACTTTGGGAGGCCAAGTCGGGAGGTTCGCTTGAGACCAGGAGTTGGAGACCAGCCTGGGCAAAATGGAGAGACCCCATCTCTACAAAAATTAGCCACAGGTGTGGTGGCACGCACCTGTAGTCCTGGCTACTCGGGAGGTTGAAGTGGGAGAACAGCTTAAGCTGAGGAGGTTGAGGCTGCAGTGAGCCGGTATCATGCCACTGCAGTGCAGCCTGAGTAACAGAGCCAGACCCTGTCTCAAAAAAAAAAAAAAAAAAACCAGGAAAAAAATAAAGAAAAGAAAAGACTGAGTGCAAAGACAAGAAAGACCGAGGACCATTCTTTCAAGATGTGTGAAGCAGTAGCTGCCAGAGGATAAACAATAAAGAAAGGTTTTTTTTTTTAATTTTTATTTATTTATTTTTTATTATTGTACTTTAAGTTCTAGGGTACATGTGCATAACTTGCAGGTTTGTTACGAACAATAGATATTGGGGCCTATTTAAGGGTGGAGGGTGGGAGGAGGGTGAGCATTGAAAAATTACCTGTGGATATTATCATGCTGATTACCTGGGTGACAAAATTACCTGTGACATGCAGTTTACTTGTGTAACAAATGTGCACTTGTACCCCTTGAACCTAAAAATAAAAGTTGGAAAAAAAAAAAAAAGAAAGAAAGGTTTGTTTCCAGATCAGGGAGGCCGGGCGCGGTGGCTCACACCTGTAATCCCAGCAATTTGGGAGGCCAAGGCGGGTAGCTCACAAGATCAGGAGATCGAGACCATCCTGGCTAACACGGTGAAACCCCGTCTCTATCAAAAAATACAAAAAAATAGCCGGGCGTGGAGGTGGGCGCCTGTACTGTAGTCCCAGCTCCTCGGGAGCCTGAGGCAGGAGAATGGCGTGAAGCGGGGAGATGGGGCTTGCAGTGAGCGGATATCGCGCCACTGCACTCCAGCCTGGGCGACAGAGCGAGACTCCGCCTCAAAAAAAAAAAAAAAAAAAAAAAAAAGGAAAAGATCAGGGAGAAGTTTATTTCACTATCAACCGATAGAGTCAAGAAACGTTAATTTCAAGATCAGTTAATTTCGGCCAGTTGCGGTGTAATTCCAGTACTTTGCGACGCTGAGGCAGGCAGATCACCAGAGGTCAGGAGTACAAGACCAGCCTGTCCAACATGGTGAAACGCAGTGTCCACTAAAAATACAAACTAAATTTAGCCAGGTGTGGCTAAAGAGTCAAGAAAGGTTAATTTCAACATCAGTTAATTTCGGCCATTCACAGTGTAATTCCAACATTTTGGAACGCTGAGGCAGGCAGATCACCAGAGGTCAGAAGTTCAAGACCAGCCTGTCCAATATGATGAAACCCAGTATCTACTAAAAATACAAAAAAAAAAAAAAAAAAAAAAAAAAA
>NW_016813956.1:745280-789384 GCF_001698545.2 Rhinopithecus bieti | reverse complement strand
AAGCCAGGTGTGGTGGCAGGTGCCTGTAATCCCAGCTCCTCTGGAGGCTGAGGCAGGAGAATCGCCTGAACCTAGGAGGCAGAGGTTGCAGTGAGCTGAGATGGCACCACTGCACTCCAGCCTGGGTGACAAAGCGAGACTCCATCTCTAAATAAATAAATAAAATAAAATCATATGAAATAAAAGAGTCCAAATAGCCAAAGCAATACTAAGCAAAAAGAACAAAGCCAGAGGAATCACACTACTCATCTTCAAACTATACTGCAAAGCTACAGGTAACCAAAACAGCATCGTACTGGTACAAAAACAGACACATAAACCTATGGAACAGGATAGAGAACCCAGACATAAAGTCACACAACTATAACCATCTGATCTTTGGCAAAGCTGACAAAATAACAAGCAATGGAGAATGGACTGTGTTCAATAAATGGTGCTGGAATAACTGGCTAACCATGTGCAGAAGATTGAAACTGGACCCATATCTTTCACCATATACAAAAATTAACTCAAGATTTAAATGTAAGACCTCAAACTATAAAAATCCTAGAAGAAAACCTATGAAATACCATTCTGGACATCAGCCTTGGCAAGTAATTTATGACTAAGTCTCCAAAAGCATTTGCAACAAAAACCAAAATTGTTAAGGGGAATGTAATTGAACTTCTGCCCAACAAAAGAAACTATCAAGGGACCTGGTTCACTCGCTCATACCTGTAATCCCAACACTTTGGGAAGTGGAAGCGTGTGGATTACTTGAGGCTAGGAGTTGGAAACCAGCCTGGCCAGTATGGCGAAATCCCATCTCTACTAAAAATACAAAAATCAGCCAGGCATGGTGGCATACACCTGTAGTCCCAGCTACTCAGGAGGCAGAGGCATGAGAATCACTTGAACCTGGAAGGCCAAAATTGTGGTGTGCCGAGATCGCACCACTGCACTCCAGCCTGGGCTACAGAGTGAGACTCTTGTGTCAAAACAAACAAAACAAAACAAACAAACAAAAAAACTGTCAACAGAGTAAATAGACATTCTACAGAATGAAGAAAATATTCACAAATTATGCATCCGACATAGCTCTAATGCTAAGGATTCATATGGAACTTAAATAATTCCATGAGCAAAAAACAAATAACTCCAATAAAAAATGGGGAAGAGACATGAACAGACACTTTTCAAAAGAAGACATACATGCAGCCAACAAATATATGAAAAATGTTCAACATCACTAATTAGAGAAACAGAAATCAAACCTCAATGAGATACCATTTCACATCAGTCAGAATGGCTGTTATTAAAACATCAAAAATAATGGATGTATGGCAAGGTGGCAGAGAAAAGGGAATGCTTACATTTCCACTGTTAGTGGGAATGTAAATTAATTCAGCTACTGGGCAAAGCAGTTTGGAAATTTCCCAAATAACTTAGAACTACCATTTGACTCATCAATTCTACTACTGAGTATATACACAAAGGAAAATAAATCATTCTACCAAAAAGACACATGCATAAGTATGTCTGTTGCAGCACTATTCACAATAGCAAAGACATGGAATCAACCTACATACCCACTAAGGGTGGAATAAAGAAAACGTGATACATATACACCATGGAATACTACACAGCCATGAAAAAGTACAAAATCACGTCCTTTGCAGCAACATGGGTGCAGCTGGAGGCCACTATTGTAAGTGGATTAACTCAGGAACAGAAAACCAAATACCTCACGTTCTCTCATAAGTAGGGAGCTAAACACTGAGTACACATGGACACAAAGGTGAGAACAATAGACCCTGGGAACTACTAGAGGCAGGAGGATGGAAGGAGGATGAGGGTTGAAAAACTATCGGGTACTATGATTACTACCTTGGTGATGGGGACGTTCGTACACCAAAACCGAGCGACACGCAATTTAGTCACGTAACAAATCTGCCTATGTAGCCCCTGAACCGAACATTTAAAAATAAAAAAGTTCTCAAATTTTTTTTCTTCATTTTTCTGTGCCTAAAGAATAAAAAAGTATTGGCCAGGCGCAGCGGCTCATTCCTGTAATCCCAGCACTGTGGGAGGCCGAGGCGGACGGATCGCTTGAATCCAGCAGTTCGAGACTAGTTTGGCCGGCAAAGCGAGACTCTCCCACCACACCCCTCGTCTCTCCAAAAATAGCTGGGGGTGGTGACTCGAGCCTGTAGTCCCAGCTACTCGGGAGTCTGAGGTGGGAGGATCATTTGAGCCCAGGAAGTCCAGTGAGCCCTTCAGCCTGGGCGACAGAGCGAGATTGTCTAAAACAACAACAACGACAACAACAACAACAACCCCCACACACAGAGAAAAAGAAAGAGAGAAGAAGAAAAGTAACAAGATAGCAGAGGACCCCAAAAGTCTTCGTATATTCTAACCTCCAGTAAAAAGTGAAATGAAAACCTTGGGGCCAGGGTGCTCCTGGCATTCCCCACACCTCCCACGCGCCTTCTTAACTGAACTCCATTGCGGGCGTTGGCTGTGGTTTGCTGGTGGAACGTCAACTCGGGTCGGGGATGGGGAGGGGAATAAAAACTGCATTTGATGATCAGTAGCGGGAAATAAGAATGGCATCAAGAAACCAAGAGCCAGGAGGAGACTCAGGGAGGGAGTGGAGGTGAAGAGTGTTGCGAGGTACAAATTTCACAAGGAAAAAGTGAAGCCTCAGACTTTCTGGAAACACTGCTTTTCATCTACGCAGGCGCCCTTCGGTGAAGCTACCACGTTTCTGGTTTATTCCTAAAAGATTTTACGCATGTAACCAAAAATTGTCTACTCGCGCATGGTTGAGCCTAAGGGGCCGTCTGATTCATTTTTTTTTCTAGATCTTTGTTTTCGTAAAACATTGTTTTTTTCTAGATCTTTATTTATTTTCGTAAAGATCATATATGTCTGGAATCATTCATCCGTAGGTCAAAACTACCGTCCTTCGAGCCGGATTCGAACCAGCGACCTAAGGATATCTTGGTTTAAGGAACCTACCTACAGTCCTCCGCTCTACCAACTGAGCTATCGAAGGATACATAACTTATTGTTCTCTAGACACGTAGTTCTGCGCTCTCTAAAAGCCCCAAAATAATGTGCATCCTGGAAGTTTCTAGGTTTTCAAGTCTAGGAGACTTGGTTTTAATTATATTAATATTAATTTTTTAAACTTCCATCGGCTTTAAAGCAGTATTCTCAGTCACCGGAATTATTCTGTGTAATGATCTAGGTAATTGGCTTCATGGTTATAAATATGTAAAAGGCATTGGGTTTTATATTGAAAACATTAGGATATTTATGTATAGCTCAAACCAAAAACCTTACTGGAATTCCCCGTCCTCCTCCCCTAGATATACACAATTTCCCAGATTACGCCCTCTGTTCTGCTGTTTTGTCTGATTAACTCCTCCTTTCTCTCTTAAAAGTGTCTGGATTTGCTTGATAAATGCTATGGTTGCCCTAAATACAGACAACTGGGTTGATGAGGATCCCAGGGTTGTGAACAAAGCATTCCGGTATCCTTGCAGTTCTCCTTTCTGAAAGTCGAATGATAGATTGTGTATATTCATAACTGTAGTGTTGAAACGTTGAAGTGTCGTCTGTGCGTGTTTGTGTAAATTTGAGTGTATATTACATAATCATGGAGGAGCAGTTAAAATGAAGCAAAAACTCTTGAAAACTTTACGTGGAAATATAAATATTCCTTTTTCAAAGCAAATTGTCCAACATAGAGAGAGGTTCTGTGTAGATTGTTGTCTGCTCAGCTTCCTTATACCTAAGGCAGAAATGGGGAATATGTTAAAACTATCTCGCAAGAAAAGGCTTTAAAAGGAAAAATCCCAAGTTTTTTTTCAAATGGCAACTGCCAGTGCCTCTTGTCAGACATATTAATAGCATACAGTTGATATTGAACTCCGTAATTAAGTCCCTTGCATGAGTAACTAAGAAAATAGTAGATGCTAACTTTCGATGTTTCTAACCTAATAGAGAGCTAGCAGCTAGAGAGGAGTGATCCTAGGATGTGGACAGTCTCTCTTGACATTATTGTGTATCCTATCTGTACCTTGGACACCACGTGGAAAAGCTACAGAGATGCCAATAAGAAGTGAAATTTCGAGACGGGGCTGCTACAAAGTTGTTGTCTCTGTTGGGGTTACTGGGGTGACACCTAGAGAAACAGGAAGGCCCCAGAAAGAAAACAAGTTCACTTTCTCACCTCCAGCCTTGGAGTCTGTAGCCTCCCTTTTGGCAAGGCTTATCCATAGGGTCAAGTGGTAAAACTGCAATGTGATTAAGAGTCTTACTTCCTGTATCACAAAGGGGATTAAAGAAAGGATTAAAAGAGCAGCTATAATACGTTTTCCCATCTAGAGTCTAGAGTTTTATTTTCGTTAAGTTCGTTAGTTAGCCCGTAGTTCAAAACTGACGTCCTCCGAGCCGGATTCGAACCAGCGACCTAAGGATCCCTTCGATGTTTAAATGAGCCTACAGTCCTCCGCTCTACCAACTGAGCTATCGAAGGACACGTAGCTTTTTGTTTTCTAGAATTCCTGAATACGTGTCCTGAAAGTTTCTGGGTCTTCAAGTCTTGTTGCATTAAGGAGACTCAGTTTTAATTATATTGATACTCATTTTTTAAACTACAATCGGTTTTAACGCAGTTTTTTCAGAACACTGGAAGTATTCGGTATAATGAATCCATTTGTTCTGCGTATCAAAATACCTGAGACTGGGTAATTTATAAAGAGTAGAGGCCAGGTGCTCTGGTTCACAACTGTAATCCTAGCACTTTAGGAGGCCATGGTGGGTGGATCACTTGAGGTCACAAGTTCAAAACCAGCCTGGCCAACACGGTGAAAACCCATCTCTACTAAAAATACAAAAATTAGCTGGGTATGGTGGTTCACACCTATAGTCCCAGCTACTGGGCAGGCTAAGGCAGGAGACACCGGGAGGCAGAGGCTGCAGTGAGCCAAGGTTGCACCACTGCACTCCAGCCTGGGTGACAGAGTGAGATTCCATCTCAAATAAATAAATAAATAAATAAATAAAGTAGAAATGTATTGCTCACGGTTCTGGAGGCTGGGAAGTCCAAGATCAAGGGACCAGCAGATTCAGTGTCTGGTGCGACCTGCTTTCTGCTTCCAAGATAGCACCTATGTTTGTGTCCTCACATGGCAGAAGAAATGGAGGGCAAAAGGAAGAAACATTGTGTTCTCATATGGCAGAAGAAAGAGAAGGCCTCCCACAAAAAAGAAATGGCATAGATCTGATGGCCAAATGGCTTCCTAAAGTCCCCACGTCTTAACACTATCATATTGGGTCTTAGATTTCAGTATAATGAATTTTGGAAGGACACAGACATTCAAACTCTAGCAGGCTGCTGTGACAAAAATACCACAGACTGGGTGGCTTAAAACAACAGAAATTTATTTTCTCACAGTTCTGGAGACTGGGAAGTCCAAGATTAAGTTGCTAACTGATTTGGTTCTTGGTAAGGGCTCACTTCCTGTCTTGCAGACGGACATCTTATTGCTGTGTCTTCACATGGTTTGAGTACTCTGTCTCCTCTTATAAGGAAACTAATCTTAGGGATCAAGGCCCATCCCTATGACCTTATTTAAACTTAACTACTTCCTTACCCCAACTAAGTCACTTTAAGGGTTCGGGATTCAACACAGAATTTTAAGGAAACACAATTCAGTCCATAGCAGTGGGTTTGGAGTTGAGAGTCAATAGTTTAACTACTGCTAACAACTGTTAAAACTTCCATGTGAACTTTAAGATATTCTTTTATTTTCTTTTTTTTTTTTTGAGAAAGCGGCTCAGTCCGTCACTCTGTCGTGCAGGCTGGAGTGCAGAGGCATGATCACAGTTCTGCAACTTCACCCTCCTCAGATGATCCTCCCACCTCAGCTTCCCTAGTAGCTGGGACTACTACAGGCACATGCTACCAAGCCCAGCTAATTTTTGTACTTTTTGTAGAGATGGGGTTTCTTGACCTTAATTTACTTCTGTGGAAGCTAAGAAGTTGTAAAATTTGATACCTAATCCAATGTTGCTGGAAACCAGAACTCCCAATTCAAAAGCCCTAGGCAAACCAATTGCTCCCAGTTTGCAGTCATGCCAACACACAACCCATGGATCTGAACTATGGGATTGGGCTAATTTTCTTTCACCTCATTTCCACACCTGCACTGCTAATAGAGTCATAGAAAATAAACAGAGAAGAGTAAGGGGAGGCCAAACTGACTGGATAAATTCTGTCCAGGGTGGAAGGAGAAAGCACCTAGGTGGTGTGAGCCTCAAAGCAAGGCTGACTTTGAGCCAAGTTCCGAGATGAATGGTGGGTTTCTACACACACTTAGAACATCTGGTTTTTTGTTTGTTTATTGAGAGGGTCTCGCTCTGTCACCCAGGCTGGAGGGCAGTGGTGCAATCTCTGCTCACTGCAACCTCTGCCTCTCAGGTTCAAGCAATTCTCCTGCATCAGCCTCCCAAGTAGCCGAGATTACAGGTACCCACCATGGCCCACAGCTGATTTTTGTATTTTTAGTAGAGACAGAGTTTCGCCATGTTGGTCTCAGGCTGGTCTCGAACTCCTGACCTCAAATGATCCAGCCGCCTCCCAAAGAGCTGGGATTACAGGAGTGAGCCACTGCGCCTGGCAATATCTGAGTTTTTAACTCTCTTGTCTAAAATGGTGGGGGCAGGAAATTGGGAGGTCTTCTTTCCACAGAGTTATCCACTTTGTCAGCCATGATTGCAATGAAAAAGCAAAAGAGAAGAGCAAGTACTAAAGGTTGTCTTAAGGTCTTTAAAAGACCTGTTATGTCCTGAGCAGCACAGTCACTTTCTTACATAAGATATTTTGTCTTCTCCATTTTCAATTTTTAGCATCTTGCCCCAATTTCATTGAGACTAGAAAATAAAAAAAATAAGTTTCTAATGATGGAATTTCTGGAAAAGAAGCAGTTGAAGGTGCAGATGTTGGGTGACAGCTTTCGTATGGCTTTTCTGAGAGTGATGGGCCTCTAGCAACGCCCAACGGATCCTCCTTTTCCCAACTAGCTTCTGCTGAACAGTACCTAGCACCTAGCACCTGGCACAGTACCTGGTACTCAGTAGGCCCAGAAGAAAAAGTGGCAACTAAAGCATTTGTCTTTGTGCACTCTGCCTCTAAGTCTGCAGCCATAAGTATACTCGCTTCTCTTGCTAATATTTACCTTAGAAAAATAATTTGTACACCCCTTGATCGAAATCAGGACTACAGAAACTAGAATAGAGAAATCAAATGGGACGCACGCCCCCTCGTGGCCACAGGTCCTCCGGCGGTGACAAAGCCAGACAAAAAGTGGATTTTTTTTTCTTTTCTTTTGAGAGGGAGTCTTACTACTCTGTCGCCCAGGCTGGAATGCAGTGGTGCGAACTCAGCTTGTTGCAAGCTCTTCCTCCTGGGTTCAAGCGATTCTACTGCTTCAGCCTCCCGAGCAGCTGGGATTACAGGCGTGCGCCACCATGCCCGGCTAGTTTTTTGTGTTTTTAGTGGAGACGGGGGGGTTTCACCATATTGGCAGGCTGGTCACGAACTCCTAATCTCAAGTGATCCACCCGCCTCGGCCTCCCAAAGTGCTGGGATTACAGGCGTGAACCACCGCTCCCGACTTTAAGGGACATTTGTAGATCTATAAAGACGCTGGATAATCTGTTTCTGGAACCAGATGAATAGATGAAAATTTTAGGGGTGCGGAGAGTGGTAGAAACTATTGGTTAGGCCAAGGCCGAACCTCATTGCTTGAAAAACTTGATTTTCCCTTCTGGCTGCATTCTCAATTTGCTTCCAGTTTCCGGTTTCCGTAGATGTGATTCCAGTGTTAAACTCTTCCCGGATCCCCAAGACAGCTGTTTCTAAGGACTCTGACTCCCTGGTTCACCTGCACTCCGTGGTCTCCTCCCGACGGGATCCGACATGGTAAAACAGATTATAGATGGCGCTGAGGGGCAGAAGTCATGCTGAGGCTCTTTAGTTACCATTGATATACAGTTCTTCATTTTTTTCCTATTGGCTAACGACGAAAGTCAATTGAAATAGCAGCGAGTCCTGAATTACTTCCAGATATCAAAGAGGGTAAAGGATGTAAATGCTACTTTTCCACGAGGGGAATTAGCTCAAATGGTAGAGCGCTCGCTTAGCATGCGAGAGGTAGCGGGATCGATGCCCGCATTCTCCAGTTTTATGTAGTTTCCTCTCCCACCTTACCCTTTGGCCTTTACTCCTATCTTTCCATGAATGTCTTGCTGACTCATAAACAGCTAACAACACACTCCCATATCATAATGGGGGTGGTCTTTCCTTCAAGCTCAAGATTCCCTCACCACCTAGTCCTCAGACTGTTCTATCGTAGACAGAGCTGGGTTCTTTGGAATTTCTCTCACGGTTTTCAGTTCTGAACGTTGGTCTCTGCCAGGTGCATTGGCAAATCTAATATGCACTTCGATCATTTATGTATTACATTTTTATCAGAGCAGACTGAGGACATATTACAAATTTTTTTCTTTTCTTTTCTTTTCCTTTTTTTTTTTTTTTGAGACAGACTTACTCTGTCGCCCAGTCTGGAGTGCAGTGGCACGATCTCGGCTCACTGCAACCTCCGCTTCCCGGGTTCAAGCGATTCTTGTGCCTCAGCCTCCGGAGTAGCTGGGATTACAGCTGTGAGCCACCACACCCGGAATATTTTTAGGAGACACGGGGTTTCACCATATTGGCCAGGCTGGTCTTGAACTCCTAACCTCTAGTGATCCACCCGCCTCGGCCTCCCACAGGGCTGGGATTACAGGAGTGGGCCACCGCGCCTGGCCCTGTATTACAAATTTTAAGAGATTTTTAAAATTACATTTTTATTCTTAGAATCGATTTCCTACATGTCCGACCTATTGAGGACCACCTCGAGTTGTTACAACTGTAACAAATGCACTCCCATTATCTCAATAAAATGGATGGGCGGGGCGTGGTGGCTCACATCTGTAATCCCAGCACTTTGGGAGGCCGAGACCAGCCTGGCAACATGGTGAAACCCCGTCCTTTACTAAAAATACAAAAATTAGCCGGGCTTGGTGGTGCATGAATCCCAACAAAAATTAGCCGGGCGTGGTGGCGCATGCCTGTAATCCCAGCTACTCGGGAGGCTGACCCAGGAGTATGGCTTGAAACCGGAAGGCAGAGGTTGCGGTGAGCCGAGATCGCGCCACTGCACTCCAGCCTGGGCGACAGAGCGAGACTCCGTCTCAAAAAAAATAAACAAAATAAAATGAGGGAGAGCCAAAGATATGTAGGTATGTTTGAAGGTTTTTGTTTTGTTTTGTTTTGTTTTGACATTCACTCTTTCTCTTCTGAAGTAATCTTGCTATAACTTGCCGGAGGGTGGGGGTGGGGGGTCTTCTGCTGTTACTGGTGCTGGCATATGGGAGGAGAATTGTAACAGAGAATCTATCTGGACCGAAATCTATTGTGCCTTGGCAAGAAGCTTAGTTCAGGACTATTTAATAAATGTCGCATTCAAGGCCCAAACATTACCTTTCAAAATACCTATTTTTTGTTTTGTTTTGTTTTCTGGCTGGGTGCGGTGGCTCGCGCCTGTAATTCCAGCACTTTGGGAGGAAGAGGCAGGTGGATCACCTGAGGTCAGGAGTTCCAGACCAGCCTGGCCAACATGGTGAAATCCCGTTTCTACTAAAAACACAAAAATTAGCCCGGCGTGGTGGCGGACGCCTGTAATCCTAGCTACTCGGGAGACTGAGGCGGGAGAATCTCTTGAACCCGGAAGGCGGAGCTTGCAGTGAACTGAGATGGAGCCACTGCACTCCAGGCTGGGCGACAGAGCGAGACTCCTTCTCAAAAAACAAACAAAAGGCCATTTTTCTTTTGCCCCCAACCAGCTTTCAAAAAGCAAGTTCATGGGGAGCGATCAGTTTAGATCCATCTCCAGCCCTTAATAGGAGTGGCTTCCAATGCGTTTTGGGCAGGGCTCTCCACCCACCACCCTAATTCAATAAGCCTGGGCTTCTGTGTTTTTTATTAGTTTTCCAGGTGGTTCTGATACATATCCAAGTTTGAGAATTATTTTCATAAAAAATAAAAGTTTGGAAACATGGGAAGGCACATACAAGAAATTGCCAGGCACAAAATCCTCAGAAAACGCTTCCTTACTTTGATCTAGACAAAGATATTTGTCATTAAGAACTCTTCCATAGGTACCTGGGATCACATTTTGAGACACAAAAGGGTACAATGGGATTAATATATTGTAATTAGATTGACACAAAATTAGCAAATATGTACCACTGTTATGCCAGATCTCTACTTCGTGAGCTAATTTCCTATATGGGTAGGAAATCCTGTCCATTTTTTCCTGTATGTATTATTTTCTCCTAAAATAATTCGCTTCTACCAGTGTTTTTCAAAACTTGCAGTACATAAAAGTCACCTGGTGAGCTTTTGAAACTACAATACCTGAATCTTACCTCCAAAGAAACCCAAGCATAGATGCGTTGTAAAATCTCTCCAGGTGATTCTAGTATCTACCACATAGTCTCAGCTAGGGTCGAAAGCCACCACCTTGACAATTAAAAGGAGAAGGGCGAATAGACTCCCTGAATGTCATCCTGGCTTCAGATGTGTAGGGTTCAGACGCTAGTGGTTCAGCACGTAACTCTCAACGATTCAGAACTTTGAACACCAGGGGACGCGCGTGCCCCACCAATTACCAGTTGCTCCGAGTAATTCCCACCAGCCACCCCTTTCCCCAGGCTGTGGATCCGGGGTTAAGGGGTGGAGAGGCCTCTGTGGATCTCTAGCCCAGTGGACCAGTGTCTGATTCACTTCCTCAGTGCCCAGGACTTCTAAGAGAGTTGGATTATATGAATTATAGGGATGAAGTCTTGATGGCGCGTGTTAAAAATTATTACGGAGAATAATAAAACATTAAAGAGATTCATTGCACATCCAGAATAGTTTTATAATAGATTCTCATCGAGGATATGTATAAGTGAAATACTCATTTCTGAGAATGATTCTTAAAATTTATACTCCAAAAAAAAACCTATGAATTCCTTCGAGCCGGATTCGAACCAGCGACCTAAGGATGTCTAGGGAAATATCCAACTACAGTCCTCCGCTCTACCAACTGAGCTATCGAAGGATTCGCCTAACTTTCACTCTCTGCTGGGGATGCCATCTCTGCTGGAGGTTGGGCAATCGTGGCCGTTTGCCGTCCTATTTACCTATGTTGTTGATACTCTTTTTGACATCCAGTACCCCTTCGGAATTGATTGATATTCAGAGGCCCTTTTCTCTGAAACAGGGAGAAAACAGGAGCACCACTCTCACTGGTTTACAAAAAGAAACATAAAATGTTAAGGAGGCACAAGGAACTGATAAGAATTTAGCAATGACCATCTTCTGTTGTGATGAATGCATTATATAACCAATTTTAATCTCTACCTAAAAATAGAATTTGAAACACTTTAACACTGCAATTTTAATGAGATTTTATTGAGATAATTGACAGGAGGAGGAGAAGGAAGAGCAGGCTAAATAATGCAACTTCGAACGCACACTAATTTTTTTTTTTTTTTTTTTTTTTTTTTTTTTTTTTTTTTTTTTGAGTCTCGCTCTGTCGCCCGGACTGGAGTGCAGTGGCGCGATATCAGCTCACTGCAACCTCCACTTCCCAGGTTCAAGCGATTCTCCCGTTCTCCCGCCTCAGTCTCCGAACAGCTGGGATTACAAGCGCAAGCCACCACGCCTGGCTAATTTTTGTATTTTTAGTAGAGATTTGATTTTGCCATGTTGGCCAGTCTGGTCTCGAACTCTTGGCCTCAAGTGATCCATCTGCTTTGGCCTCCCAAAGTCCTAGCATCATAGGCGTGAGCCCACAGCAGCTGGCCATCACATTAATTCTTAACTCAGCAAAAACCTATCCATGGGGGTGCTAAAATGATACATTTTTAAATGATCAACTTTAACACAAGGTAATATCATTTCAAATATTAGTTTTGCAAAGTATAAAGTTCTTGTCTAGTTTTCTATGACTCTGAAGCTCAGAATAGCTATTATCCTCCCTCATTAACGAAGAAATCCACTTGTGGAATCTGGCATCGGAAATCTCTTTCATTATGGCCTGGCGTGTTGACTCACCTCTGTAATCCCAGGACTTTGGCAGGCCGAGATGGGGAGATCACTCGAGGTCAGGAGTTCGAGACCAACCTGGCCAAAATGGTGAAACTCACGTCTCTGTTAAAACTACAAAAATCAGCTGGGCATGGTGGTGGGCGCCTGTAATCCCAGCTACTCGGGAGGCTGAGGCAGGGGTATCGCTGGAACCCAGGAAGCTGAGGTTGCAGTGAGCAGAAATGTTGCCATTGCACTCCAGCTGCTGGACAGAGCAAGACTCCCTCTCAAAAAAACAAACCAAAAAAAAAAAAAAAAAAAAAGAAAGAAAGAAAAAGGAAAAGAAATCTGTTTCATTCTTTTTCATGTTCCATTAAAGATAATTACCTCGTCATGTAATACAACATGCACAGGGCAATGATCCTTCTTGTGCAGGTAGTCCATTGAGCCCAATGTTCACTCCTTTATGGCACAGATTTATTTTTTCTTTTCTGAACAAGAATTGAAAGCACATTTAACTTGGCCATTAATCTCCTCAAGTCCATGAAACATTCATTTGAGTGGGGCGAGTCTGGATGAATTAAACGTAATGTTTTATCTCCTCTCCAACCTCAATTGACTGAATAAGTTATCCTATTTCATAGATGTATTTACTGCATTTGGTCAAAATACACTTTTCAAACGGTTAAATGCATGATTATTATATGAATATGAAATAAACACTTGCCAAAGGTTTAATTCACTAATGAGGGAATCATCAAGATGGTAAAACCGATTCAAAGAATTTATTGATAGTCACTGAAAGAAGCAATGCTGTAAATTAACATTGCTAAGTGAGATAGAGAACTAGAAACTGCCCCATAGGGCAATACAACTGTTACTGTTTCTACAGGACGGAAAATAACTAAATATCAGACGAAGTTCATTTGCATCATCACAGTTGTCTATAGGTTAACGACGGTCCCTTACAAAGCTGAAAAAATACCCTAATCAATAAATAGTAAACTAGTCCAGGCTTGGTGGCTCAGGCCTGTAATCCCAGTAGTTTGGGAGCCTGAGGCAGGTAAGTCGCTTGAGACCAGCAGTTCGAGATCAGCCATGGCCAACATGGTGAAATCCTGTTTCTACAAAAAATACAAAAATTAGCCGGGAGTAGTGGTCGGGCGCCTGTAGGCCCAGCTACTGGGACTGGCTGAAGAGGGAGGATCCCATGAGCCCAGGAGTTTGAGGCCACAGTAAGCTATGATTGTTTCACTGCACACTGCAGCCTGAGCGACAGAGCCAGACCCTGTCTCAAAAATAAATAGTAAGCCAAAACAATGCTACATACTCGTGGAGCAGTAATTTCTCTAATGGAGCAATTTTGCCCTCACAAGGGTCATCTGACAATGTAAGAAGACATTTTTAATTGTTGTGACTGAGGAACATAGTAGGTAAATAGCTGTGACTGAGGAATATAGTAGGTAAAGAACAGGAATGCTAGTAAACATCCTGTAATGCATAGAACAGCCCCCACAACAAAGAATTATAGTATCTAGTCCAAAATGTCAATAGCCCTCTATTGCAACTCTGCTCTAGAGAATGAAAATAAGATAATCCTGGGCCTGCAGTTTTCTAATTGGCTCCCCTTGTCCAGATTGGTCCTCTCAGTTCTGTTCTCCACACAAAATGCCAGCAAGTTCTCACTGAGAGGTGTCTGAGGTCCATAAGATTGGCACCATTAAAAGAAGTTCAGGGCGAGCGCGGTGGCTCACGTCTGTAATCCCCAGCACTTTGGAAGGCCGAGGCGGGTGGATCACCCGAGGTCAGGAGTTCAAGACCAGCCTGGCTAATATGGCGAGACCCTGTCTCTACTAAAAATACAAAAATTAGCTGGGCATGTTGGCGGGCGCCTGTAATCCCATCTACTCAGGAGGCTGAGGCAGGAGAATCGCTTAAACCAGGGAGACGGGGGTTGCGGTGAGCCGAGATCCCGCCATTGCACTCCAGCCTGGGCAACAAGAGCGAAATTCCATCTCGGAAAAAAAAAAAAAAAAAGTTTCCTCCTTCCTGCCACTCTCCCAACAAACCCTTTATTGTGAAAGAAAATAATTGGGTTTCCCCTAAAATAGATTCACAAGAAGGAGCGTGAACACTCATATTAAAAGTCTGACCTACTAACAGAACCACCCAGTGTAAGATAAATGTGATTTATGAAGTCTTCCAAGCACAAGTCCTTCCTGCCTTTGCTTGTGGACTGGGGCTCATACTTGTGTGTAATCCTACATCCGCCCTGAGGCAGGATCCACTCCTTCATTTCTCCAGCGCCAAATTACAGAAAATTCAGACAGAGAAGACAGGCCTGAAGGAAACTTGAGGGACAGCGGAAAGTGATGGGAACAAACGTTAGATTTGAGGGATTATGAGACGGGCATGACAAATTGTATTCTTGTAGGTTAGGAATTATGAGTATCCTATGTATGGCTAAAATTATCTTCTATGTGTTCATTTTCAAAACAAAATATAACCCAATGTGAAAACGGGAAGCTGGAAAGGTTTTGCTTTCCTTTGCTCTCCTTCATAAATAGTATTCTTAGATGCAGGTGGGAGATGAGTCTCCAGTCCCACCTGCCCCTTCCAGCCCCCCACCTCACTCCCGCTGTAGTGCAAGAGAAGAGAGTATCAGTAGCGCCAGAGGCCAGGGCCCAGGGTGGGTGCCCTGGCGTCCGGTTTCATTGACTTGCTAATTGGAAGACTGCAAAGCCTTTCGCACAGGGAAAGGTGAAGAGGGAGTGGCGAGGGGGGCACCCGCGTTGACGAATAGACACACAAAGAAAAAGAAAGCTTCGCAAAGGGTATCTCTGCTCCCGGGTGGTCATTCTGAGCTAAGGGGCTGGGGGCCCGTCGCCCTCTTCCACTTTCTCAGCTTTTTCACCCGCTTTCACTCTATCCGACACGCTTTCTTTCCACTTGTGTTTGGTAGCGGAGCTGATTTTCCGAATGGTAGCCATCCGGAGCTAGCGGCTAGCAAGAGGACAGCAAGCGGACGGCGAGCGCGTTCCGTTGGAGGTTCGGAAAACCAGCGAAATAAAGGTAACCGGAAACTTGCAGTCCTGGACCAGCGTCGGGAGCAACGGGTCGCGTGATGGGGAGGAGATCACGTGGTGGCAAGGGTGTGGCCTATTTGTGTTGCCAGGTGCGCAGGCGCAGTTGCCGCCAAGGCTGCAGAACTCCGCGGGTGACATGAAAGGTTGTAGAGTGGCGCTCTGTGCATCTGCGTATTTATAGATCAAATAAGTGTCATTAAAAAAAAATGCGGGCCAGGCGCGGTGGCTCACGCCTGTAATCCCAGCACTTTGGGAGGCCCAGGCGGGCGGATCACCAGGTCAGGAGATCGAGACCATCCTGGCTAACACGGTGAAACCCCCCTCTCTACTAAAAATACAAAAAATTAGCCGGGCGTGGTGGCGGGCGCCTGTAGTCCCAGCTACTCGGGAGGCTGAGCTACTCGAGAGGCTGAGACAGGAGAATGGCGTGAACCCAGGAGGCGGGGCTTGCAGTGAGCCGAGATCGCGCCGCTGCATTCCAGCCTGGGCGACAGAGCGAGACTCCGTCTCAAAAAATATATAAATACACACATATATACATACATACAGCCCATGTTGCAAAGTAACATAAGGTTAATTCGCAGTTTTCCATTCATTCATTCGGTAAATGTTTACTGCGTACCTGCTGCGGGCTGGTGGAAGAGGCCCTGGGTTCTTTGCGAGCGCGTGGTCCCTTGAGGGTGAGGAAATCGGACCACCGACCCCCACGTGTAGGGGAGGACGTGGTGCAGCAGCGCCAGATAAAGCCGGAGGAACCCCAAGTGGAGGCCGCTTGGTTCCTTCGGGAGTGAGTGAAGAACCAATTTCTGTTGCATGTGTTTCAACAGTAACTGAACTAATTGTGTACATAGACCCTTTTGAACACAATTTAAAAGTAAATAATGAATTTTGGTAGTAAAAGTTACAGCAACATGACGGGCTATTTACTCGTATGTGTGATGTAATGGAAAGAACACAGACAGGAGTTTTAGCCACTTCAATGTCCCACAAGTAGTATGACTTCCCTAACTTCCTCATGCCTTATGCAAAATGGAGATGATGATAATGAAGATAATACAGATCCTAAGGGGGTAGTTGTGAATATCAAAATGAAACAGAATTCATTTCTCAGAGTGTGCTGTCTACTGCCTTACTCCCACAGGCTCAAACAGGGGAACCCACAGAGGGTACTTGGAAAGCCTTTTAGCTGGGCCTTATCTTTGGTTAAATTAGAGTATAAAGAATTCAAGAATAACACCATAGGAAGCATATGAGTAATAACGTAATCATTAAAACAAGTCCCAAACAGTACCACAAAAAAAGCTAAGTACACAAGAATTTAGACTATGTAAGAGATCAGATTTGGTTGAGATTAATTAAGGAAAGCCTCGGAGATGGAGTTATAGTCCTTACAGAGGATTTTTTTTTTTCTTTTTTTGAGACAGGGTCTCACTGTGTTGTTAATGCTGGGGTGCAGTGGTCCAGGCTGGTGTGCAGTGGTGGGATCAGAGCTCATTGAAGTATTGAACTCCTAGGCTCAAGGGATCCTCTCCCCTCAGCCTCCTGAGCAGCTAGGATTAAGGCACATATCATCATGCCCAGCTAATGGGCTGTTTTATTTTGTTTTTGTATTTTTGTAGAGACTCAGTATGTCGAATCGTAGGTCTCACTATGTTGCCCTTGCTTAGATAGGAATTTTGAAGGAAGTGATTGATCAGAAGCACTTTTATTTTTTCCCCAAGAAGGAGTCTTGCTCAGTCACCGAGGCTGGAGTGAGTCACCGCACCCTGCCCAGAATCACTTTTGACAAAAGTTAGTAGTGACATTTTGAATAGATTCCTGACAAAAGTTAAGTAGAGACATTTTGAATCCATCCCAGGATTATGTATGTGTGAGCAAGATCTAAAAGTTACTTGATTTTTTTATTTGTGTATTTTACATTGATCTTGGTAGTCAAAGGAGTGAACATTTCAGCTGTTGTAATTTTGAGAATAAAAGTACTAAAAGGAAGCAATATGTACACAGCAGTGACCTGTATATTCACAGACATGTATTGATCACTGACTATTCCAGGTCCTATGCTAAGTGCTGGGAACACACAGAAACAAGACAGCCTCTGTCCTCAAAATCTGTCAAAATTTAAAAGCTCAAAGAGTAAGTCATGAGTCAGTTATGGAAATAAAGGTTTTTGGCTTTGAAGGTCTGATTCAGAATGCTTGGAATTTGAGTTTGTAGAACCTTTCTGGTTGGTGATTTATACCATACTATAATAAAAGTGTATTTTGCTTATGTAAACATATGTCTTTTGGAAAAAATCCTGGAACTCTCTGAACTCTAGACGCAAGCAATTATGAAAATTAGGAAATATGTGCTGGGACACAGACAGATACTAAAAATGATTACACAAGGCAAAGCTAAATTAATCATACTTGCCAACAACTTCCCTGCTTTAAGATAAATTTCTCCCCTGGTATGCTATATAGATTGATTGCAAATATCTAACATGAAGAATGCCATAAGATGGTTAAAACATGCCTTATACATACCAGCAGACATCAGTATTTTTACAAGCTTTTCAGAGTAAAATTTTATCATTTTTTTCCCTTGAGTTTTTTTTTTTAATTGATTCATAACTTCTCCTTCCCCCATGACTTTTGGTTAAAGGTATTCTATGCTAGAAGTGTAAGATTTTTAAAAAGTAAAAACCAAAAGAGCTAGAAAAGTAGGAAAAGTGAATGGTAAAGTCCGTAAACTTTTACTAGACTTTAGATAACTGTCAGGAAAACATCTAACATTTCAAAGTACCTGATATGTTTAGGCATTACTTATGTAGCCTTCACTAACTGAGGTCTGTCTTGTGTTCAGTTAGCCTTCGAGCACATAGTATAGGGCCTTGATTGACTGTGGCAGGGTTTTAATAAATGATAACAGTTATTAATGCCTAATAAAGAAATTTTTGGCTCGGTGCAGTGGCTCATGCCTGTAATCCCAACACTTTGGGAAGCCGAAGCCAGCGGATCACCTGAGGTCAGGAGTTCGAGACCAGCTTGGCCAACATGATGAAACGTTGTCTCTGCTAAAAAATACAAAAATTAGCCGGGCATGGTGTTGTGTGCCCATAATTCCAGCTGCTCAGGAGTCTGAGGCAGGAGAATCGCTTTAACCCGGGAGGTGAAGGTTGCAGTTGAGCCGATCGCATCACTGCCCTCCAGTCTGGGCAACAGAGGGAGACTCCATCTCAAAAAAAAAAAAAAAAAAAAAAAAAAAAAAAAAAAAAATTTAACCCTGGGGAATATGGCAAAACCCCGTCTCTACAAAAAATACAAAAATTAACTGGGCATGGTGGCACGTGCCTACAGTTCCAGCTACTCAGGAGGCTGAGATGGGAGATCACTAGAGCCTGGTGTTAATGGTGGAGGTTGTCCAGGTTCTTGGCGTCTTGAACAAAGAATTGGACAAAACGCACAAACAGAGCAAGGAAAGAATGAAGGGTTTTATTGAAAATGAAAGTACACTCCACAGTGTGGGAGTGGGGCTGAGCATAGGCGCTCAAAGGCCCCGTTACAGGTTTTTGTGAGTTTAAATACCGTCTACTTGGGGTACACCCTATGTAAATGAAGAGGATGAAGTAAAGTTACAAAGTCATTTACTCCGTGTATGCCCTAGGGAGAGGATATTTCCTGTTATAGCTGAAGTGTGAGTTGGCTGTATGTTCCCTGCCTCCAGATCCTATCTTCCTGCCTCACTGGGAAGTCGAGGCTGCGGTGAGCCGAGATCGCGCCACTGTACTCCAGCCTGGGCAACAGAGGGAGACTCTGTGGCATAAAAAAACAAATAGGAAGAAAGCTGAGTGAGATAGCCTATTTTCTGATTATCCCCAATTCTCTCTGCTACCTTACCTTTCATACTGTCCTCCAAAATAATGTAGTGACGTTTTCTTGGAAAGACTTATTACAACATGGCTGTTTCAGACCTATCTCCACTCCTGGTCTTGCCTCACAGAGTAACCCTAATGAGATAGGGCAGGATATCCCTCCACTCCCTGTCAAGATCTTGTCCTGTACTTGTCTAATAGGTGTCAATGAGAGGTATCCCTTTTCTGACCACTTTATCTTTTTTTTTGAGACGGAGTCTCGCTCTGTCGCCCAGGCTGGAGTGCAGTGGCGCCATCTCTGCTCACTGCAAGCTCCGCCTCCCGGGTTCACGCCGTCCTCCTGCCTGAGCAGCCGGGACTACAGGCACCTGCCACCACACCCAGCTACGTTTTTTGTTTTTTTTTTTTTTTGTACTTTTAGTAGAGATGGGGTTTCACCGTGTTAGCCAGGATGGTCTCAATATCCTGACCTCGTGGTCCACCTGCCTCGGCCTCCCAAAGTGCTGGGATTACAGGCGTGAGCCACCACGCCCGGCTCTGACCTCTTTTATATTACTGTTTTTCCTTTCTGAAGTCTCCTTAGAGTCTATTGTTTCTGTATTTAACATTGGTATACTTTCACGTGATAATGCATGCCCCAAGAAGGGTGCCTACTTTTCACAGGGCGGCAGGAGAGAGACTGAGAACCAAGTGAAGGGGGAAGCCCCTTATAAAACCATTGGATCTCATGAGCAATTACCATGAAGAGAATAGCACGGGGGCAACCATCCCCATGATTTCATTACCTCCCACTGGGTTCCTCCCATGACACATGGAGATTTTGGGAACTACAATTCAAAATGAGATTTGGGTGGGGAAACAGCCACACCATATCACCAGCTCTGTAAAGGGTTAATAAGGACCTGAGGGTTACAGTGGCTTATCAGATGAAGAGCTAGTATTCTCACTGCCTGATTATTACAGCAATCACAATATTGTAAACACACACAAAAATGGGCATCGTACTCCCAGAACGTTGGTTTTTTTCCTACCTCAAGATGATTTTATAAAAGTCTTCATAATCCAGTTCTTGGTTCATAAACACAGTAATTCAGAAGCCACTTTAGTCTTCCTGGTCTCTAAAATGTATATAACTTTTCTTAGATTAATTATAAATTAATTAATTGATTGTCATTCCCACATCTTAGGTGATTCTGATGTCACTCAAAGCATTTTAGAATTACCAATGTAAATTTTAAAAGTACAAGATTGTTAATAAACTATTATTTATATTTAAGTAGTCTTGTGAACTTTTATGGCATTAGATGTGTCTTTAACCAGTTCTTCCAGTCTTTTATTTCCTGGTTGTTTGCCTGTCACAATAATTTACATTTGAAAAGAACCATATTTTCTAAAACGTATTTTTGCTAAATGTTAGTTCCTTGAGTATCAAGAGTTCCTTGAGATGTTAATAGATGTTATTTGGTTAAAAAAAAAAAGAGCTTTGACTCCATTCTCTTTGCTAGACCTACTTTAAGCAACGAGCTGTAAATTTCAGAACATTAGAAGATAGATCAGTTGAGATTTTTCTTCATTTTATTTTCCTTCTATGAATAATTAAATATTAGCTGTGTTTTCAGCTCTCAGCTGGTAAGAACGTTGCCTTTTTTAGATGTTGGTGTCCTCTTTCAGTTAACACATACCCATTACCCTGCCAAACCTCACCAGTATTAAGTAATTATTTATTAACATATAGTGCATACAATGTGCTGCCACTGTACATGCTTTAACACCTAGTTTCTCAAATTTTGCAACAATCCCAATCCAATTACTGAGCCGTTTTCTTTTCTTTATTTGTTTTTTCTTTTTTCTTTTTCTTTTTTTTCTTGAGACAGGGTCTGGCTCTGTTCCCAGATTGGAGTGAGAGAGGAGACCACTCCTCATATTGTCTTATACTTAATTTCTTGTTTGCTGAAAAGGTAGAAGTTAAAAGAATAGACAGAAGTGAAATTCATAGTCAGACAGCCCGGTGCCACATTTCAGGCCTGGTAGTTAAAATTCAACCCCTGACCTCACTGCTTGTGGTATCTATAGATTCTAGACATTGTATGAAGAAGCATCGTGAAACTCCCTGTTATGTTTTTTTCTGATTACTGGTGCATTATAGCCCCCAGTCATGTACCCATTGCTTGCTCAATCGATCACGACCCCCACTTCACGCAGCCCCTTTAGAGTTGTGAGCCCTTAAAAAGGACAGGAATTACTTATTCGGAGAGCTCAGTTTCTAGGACGTAAGTCTGCCAATGCTCCTAGCTGAATAAAGCTCTTTCCTTCCACAATCCAGTGTCTGAGGGATTTTTGTCTATGACTCCTCCTGCTACAGGAGTGCTGTGGCATGAACATGGCTCACTGCAAGTTCTGCCTCATGGGGCTTAAGCCATCCTCCTACTCAGCCTCCCGACGAGCTGTGAGTACAGGCACCTGACACCATGCCTGGCTAATTATTGTATTTTTTGTAGAGACTGGGTTTCACCATGTTGGCCAGGCTGGTCTTGACTTCCCAAAGTGCTATGATTACAGGAATGAGTCACAGTGCCCAGCCTGAGCCATTTTCAAACCCAGTATGTTCAGCCTCTTAATGTGAATCATTAGCCAGGAACTTGCCTTGCTCTAATCTCATCCACACACAAATTTTACATGACTTTTGACATCTGAAGAAGCTCTTTGGATTAAAACAGAAATAATAAAGAGAACATGTTCTTAGGCTTGTCCCTAAAATAAACTCTTGCCTAAACTTTCTTCCTTTACAAAAGAATAGAAGACAATGTTTGGAGATTTCTCAGAAATTACAAAAGGGGCACAATTATCACAGTTTTTAGTTGTGTCGTGTTTTTTATATGTTACTCTTGAAGGAGGTTATTTTCTCTCTATAGCTTTTTATTATGAAAAGTTATTTATTTATTTTTTTTTGAGACGGAGTCTCACTCTGTCGCCCAGGCTGGAGTGCAGTGGCCGGATCTCAGCTAACTGCAAGCTCCGCCTCCCGAGTTTACGATATTCTCCTGCCTCAGCCTCCCAAGTACTGGGACTACAGGCGCCCGCCACCTCGCCTGGCTAGTTTTTTGTATTTTTTTAGTAGAGACAGGGTTTCACCGTGTTAGCCAGGCTGGTCTCGATCTCCTGACCTTGTGATCCGCCCGTCTCGGCCTCCCAAAGTGCTGGGATTACAGGCTTGAGCCACCGCGCCCAGCCGAAAAGCTTTAAATTTACAAAAAGGAGTTGAAATAATATTGTAGTGAACAATATATACACTCCACAATCAACAATTGCTAGTATTTGCCATACTTGCTTTAAATCAATCTCTCTTTCTTGTTTGTGCACACACACAGCATGTACATTTCTTTTGCTGAACTGTTTGAAAATAAGTGACAGATGTGATGACTTTACCATTTAAACACTTCAGCAAGCACTCCTACATGTAAGAGCATTCTACACATCATAAACTTGTTATCACTCCTAGGAAAAGTATCAGTAATTTCATTGTATCTAAGAACTGGCTTATGATCCAATTTCTCTAGTTATCCCAAGAATATATTTATGTATTTCTTTTTTTGAACTAGAATTCAGTATAGAATCACTCATTCCATGTGGTTGTAATGTCTTTAGTCTCTCAATATTTTTATAACGTTGACTTTTTAAAGACCATTTGATTCATAGTTTTGTTGCATTTGATCCTCTATGTTCTATAAATTAGAAGGTATGTCCAGAAACTTGATTCAATTCAAGTTAAAATATTTTTCGCTAAAGTATTTCATAGATGATGCTGGTATTTCATATTGTAATACATTAGAGGGCCCAAATATTTTCAATTTTCATTTTAGATTGCTTTTAAGATTATATTTAAAATCATATATCCATACAAGGCTAACTTTTTTTTTTTTGAGTTGGAGTCTCACTCTGTCACCCAGGCTGGAATGCAGTGATGCGATCTCAGCTCACTGCAACCTCTGCCTCCTGGGTTCAAGCAATTCTTGTGCTTCAGCCTCCCAACTAGCTGGGATTAGAGGCGCGAGCCACCACACCCAGCTAATTTTTGTGTTTTTGGTAGAGACAGGGTTTTGCCATGTTGGCCAGGGTAGTCTCGAACTCCTGACCTCAGGTGATCCACCTGCCTCGGCATCCTAGAGTGCTGGGATTACAGGCATGAGCCACCACGCCTGGCCCCACTAACTTTTTTTGATGCTATTTCTAGCACTCAAATCCTAGAATTATTTACAGAAGCATAAAGCAATGCACATGCTTTATCCTTTTTTATTTTATTTAATTTTTTTGAGACAGGGTCTTGCTCTGTCACCAAGGCTGGAGTTTAGTGGCTCAATCACAGCTCACTGAAGCCTCAACCTCCTGAGTTCAAGTGATCCTCCCACCTCAGCCTCCCAAGTAGCTGGGACTACAGGTGTGCACCATCACACCCAGCTAATGTTTGTATTTTCTGAAAAGATTTTTTTTTTTTTTTAATATAGAGACAGGGTCTCGCTATGTTGCCCAGGCTGGTCTTGAACTCCTAGCCTCAAGCAATCCTCCTGCCTTGACCTCCCAAAGTGCTGGAATTACAGGCATGAGCCATCGCACCTGGCTGCATCTTCATTTCCTATTGCCAGACAATTAAAACATAGCTGTGGATGTAATTTTTGTTAAATCAGTCACATTCACCCAGTAGATATATGGCAATTTTCTTTTCTCTTTTTTTTTTTCTTTTTTCTTGCACTGCTTTATACATTCAGAGAAACTTCTCTAGTAACAAACTATGGAAACGATCACTGAAAGTAGTCTTGCTGGCAGCTTTCTTGAAGGCAGGGACTATATCATGTTCATATTTTTATTAAATGTCCAGCGATGAAAAGGTGCTTAATAAAAATGTGTTTGTCAATTGTTTTGAAAGACACTGTATCTTTTATAAAGTAGACTTAGAGAACAGTCAAGTCTCACTGTGCTGAAGAAAAGTTACTGTGGTCAAATTCATCCATTTTATGTTAACTCATAATTCTCGGTTTCATGGTGTATATACCAACAATACACCCAAATCCTAGGGAGTCCATCTAGTTAGTTAGTTAGTTAGTTTATTTATTTAGTGACAGGGTCTCACTCTGTCACCCAGGCTGGAGTGTAGTGGTGCAATCATGGCTCACTGTTACCTCCACCACCTGTGTTCAAGCGATCCTCCCACCTCAGCCTCCCCAGTAGCTGGAACTTGACATGAGCACCACCACATCCAACTAATTTTTGTATTTTTTGTAGAGATGGGGTTTTGCCATGTTGGCCAGGCTGGTCTTGAACACCTGAGCTCAAGTGATCCACTCACCTTGGCCTCCCAAAGTGCTGGGATTACAGACGTAAACCATTGTGACAGTCCCCATCTAGTTTAATACTTGTAATTTTCTGTGCCCAACTCTATGTGCTATTTATCTAAGTAGATAAAATATGGAATAGTTTTAAAACGGGATATAACATCACATGGAGCAAGTGATAAATTACTGTTAATATTCAGGTTACTGAGTAAAGAAAAAAGGGCCTGTGATGCCTTATGCCTGTAATCCTAGCATTTTGGGAGGACGAGGCAGGAGGAGGAGGAGGAGGAGGAGAAGGAGAAGAAGGAGAAGAAGAAGAAGAAGAAGAAGAGGACGAGGAGGAGGAGGAAGAAGAAGAAGAAGGAGAAGGAGAAGGAGAAGGAGAAGGAGAAGAAGAAGGAGAAGAAGAAAGGGTTGGATGGCAGAGGACAGACCGTGGTAATTTGTCATCGTGTCTCTGGCAGAGGACAGACAGTGGTAATTTGTCATCGTGTCTCCAGCGTGCTCGGAGGTGAGCATTCTCTCAATGCAATATCCATGTTCTGGCGCTCCTTACAGATGCAGTGGGCTGCAGACCTGATATATCAAGTCTTCACAGTGATATAACTCTTGTTATCATTGAACCCCTTTTGCTCTGATTAAATAGAGAACGTTATATGTGAATTCAGCCTTTCCAAGTTTGAGGGCAATTTTTTAAAAATGCACAGGGCCACTTAACACTTTTATTCATTGGTATGGATATATAAGGTTGGTGTTCTGACCTTAAAGTTATCCTTGACTATTCTTCTCACTCCCATTCAAATCTACCAGGAAATCTTACTGATTCAGCCTTCCAGAGAGACCCACTTCTCCTCTTTCCCTGCTAGCACTCTGATCTTTCTTAATACTTTTTGTCACCAGGAGTCTCTTAATTGGTTTCCTTGTTTCTATCATTGTCCCCCTAAGGTCTTTTCTCAACATAACAGTTAAAATTACGTTTTTAAAAGGTAAGTTAGATTCTGTTTTATCGGGAGAACCCGCTCCCGAAGTTTAACGTGGATTGTTTTCTATTTCCTAAGTGTCTCGGCTGGGCTGAGAAATAAAGGGAAAGAGCACAAGAGAGAGAGAAATTTAAAGCTGGGTGTACGGGGGAGACATCACATGTCGGCGGTTTCCGTGATGTTCCCCGAGCTGTAAAACCAGCAAATTTTTATTAGCGATTTTCAAAAGGGGAGGGAGTGTACGAATAGGGTGTGGGTCACAGAGATCACATACTTCACAAGGTAATAAAATATCACAAGGCAAATGGAGGCAGGGCGACATCACAGGACCACCAGATGAGGCGAAATTAAAATTGCTAATGAAGTTTCGGGCACGCATTGTCGTTGATAACATCTTATCAGGAAACCGGGTTTGAGAGCAGACAACCTGTCTGACCAAAATTTATTAGGCGGGAATTTTCCTCCTCCTAATAAGCCTGGGAACGCTACAGGAGACCGGGGCTTGTTTCATCCCTTCGGCTTCGACCATAAAAGACCGCACGCTTCTAAAGGGGCCGTTTATAGACCTACCCTCAGGGTGCATTCTCTTTCTCAGGGATGTTCCTTGCTGAGAAAAAGAATTCAGCGATATTTCTCCTATTTGCTTATGAAAGAGGAGAAATATAGCTCTGTTCCGTTGGACTCACCAGCGGCCAGTTCAAAGCTACCTCTCTTGTTCCCTGAACATCGCTGTTATCCTGTTCTTTTTTAAAGATGCCCAGATTTCATATTGTTCAAACACACATGCTCTACAAACAATTTGTGCAGTTGACACAATCACAGGGTCCTGAGGCGACATTCATCCTCCTCAGTTTCCGAAGAAGATGACAGGATTAAGAGATTAAAGTAAAGACAGGCATAGGAAAGAAAACACAAGGGTATTGATTGGGGAAGTGATAAGTGTCCATGAAATCGTCACAATTTATGTTCAGAGATTACAGTAAAGACAGGCGTAAGAAATTATAAAAGTATTAATTTGGGGAACTAATAAATGTCCATGAAATCTTCACAATTTATGTTCTTCTGCCGCGGCTTCAGCCAGTCTCTCCGTTCGGGGTCCCTGACTTCCCGCAACACTGTTACTCTTCTGTTCAGAACCTTCACAGACTTCCCATCTCTCAGTTAAATCTAAAGTCCTTAAAGCCCGGAAGGCTCCATATCTTTTTGACTTCCTTCCCACCATTCTTCTCTCATACTGCTGCAGCCACACTGGCCCGCCTGCTGTTTCTATAGTAAACCAGACTGTGCTTTTGCCTTAGGCTCTACTTGATTCCTCTACTTAGGAACTTTCTTTTTTGAGACTCACTCTGTCTCCCAGGCTGGAGAGCAGTGGTGAGATCTCCGCCCACTGCAACCTCCGCCTCCTGGGCTCAAGCGTTTCTCCTTCCTCAGCCTCCTGAGTAACTGGGATTACAGGCACACACCATCACACCCGGCTAATTTTTGTATTTTTAGTAGATACGGAGTTTCACCGTGTTGGCCAGGCTGGTCTCTAACTCCTGATCCAAAGTGATCCTCCCACCTCGACCTCCCAAAGTGCTGGGATTACAGGCCTGAGCCACGCGCCCAGCTAGAAACTCTTTTATTTTTATTTATTTTGTTTTATTTTTGAGACGGAGTTTCGCTCCTGTTGCCCAGGCTGGAGTGCAATGGCGCGATCTCGGCTCACCGCAACGTCCGCCTCCCAGGTTCAAGCAATTCTCCTGCCTCAGCCTCCCAAGTAGCTGGGATTACAGGCATGCGCCACCACACCCGGCTAATTTTTGTATTTTTAGTAGAGACGGAGTTTCGCCATGTTAGTCGGGCTGGTCTCCAACACCCGATCTCAGGTGATCTGCCTACCTCAGCCTCCCAAAGTGCTGGGAATTACAGGCATGAACCACCGCGCCCGGCCTATTTTAATGTTTTATTTTATTTTGAGACGGAGTTTCGCTCTTGTGGCCCAGGCTGGAGTGCAGTGGCGCCATCTCGGCTCACCGCAACCTCCGCCTCCCGGGTTCAAGCCATTCTCCTGCCTCAGCGTCCAGAGTAGCTGGGATTACAGGCGTGCACCACCAGGCCCGGCTAATTTTTGTATTTTTAGTAGAGACGGGGTTTCACCGTGTTGGCCAGGCTGGTGTGGAACTGTTGACCTCAAGTGATCCACCGGCCTCGGCCTCCCAAAGTGCTGAGATCACAGACGTGAGCCACCACGCCCGGTCTGGGAACTCTTTTTGGTAATATTTTTTGACCGTCTTTGCTCAAATGTCACCTCCATGAGACCCAGCTCTACTACCCTAGCCAATACTGCAACATGCACCACAGCATTCCTAGCGCTTCCAATTACATTCTAACATCCTACGTAGCTGACTTTTTTTTCTTCTTACCTTTTTGTTACTTTTATACTTAATACTTATTGTTTGCCTCCCTCCATAGAATGTGAGGGGCAGAAATCTTAGTTTTGTTCACTCATGGATCTCAAACACCCAAAACAATGCCTAACACCTATGGTTCTCAATAGATGTGTGTAATGAATGAATGGATAAGTACGTTTCATTTATGTATGAAACATGTATTAATCAGAAGCTCATCCTTCTGGAGTTTCCCTGAACTGGGAATGGCAGGAAAACATGTAACATCAAGTTTCTCAACCCAAAAAGCTAATACCTTACATCTATTACAGAAAGATGGTGGTGTTTTCCATAAGGCGTTGATTTCCTGTGGAATTCTAGACTGAATAGGCAGCCAACTTGCTATATGTATCATAAAATAAAAAAAGGACCTTATAAAACAATGGTTTCTAAACCATTGGAGATTCAGATCCTGTGAGTCTGAGTTAGGGACCGGGAATCTAAAATTTTTAAAGTGCCTCAGGTGATTCACATGTACAGCCAGTCTTGGATACCTGAGCTAGAGCATTTTCTTTATATTGCCCTGAGACCTGAAGAGATGAGAACTATGTTAGTGAAGTGAAAGGAAAGTATGTGGCTAACTGGGCTTTTGAAATCAAAGAAGAGGTGTATGGTATGCTTTTTTTGACTCATAGTCATGGATCCTTCTTCCTGCCTCCTAAACCTTTTTTGCTGGGATTTGTGCTTCAGAATCAGCCCAGGAACTTGTTAAATATACAAGAGCTCATGCCCTACCACCGACCTACATAACCTATGTTTAAGTATCTCTGGTTTTACAAAGCCTCTAGGCTAGAGAAAAGTGTATCCACACCAGGGAGCGCTGAGACTAAGTTCAGCTAGAATTTCAGAGAAGGCTGGAATATGTCAGTCAAGTCAGTAAGGCTAAAATGGTCATGGTCACCACGATCACACAATTCCGTTCTTCCAGGGTAGATGAGCTTTAATAATGCCCTTTTTTTTGGACAGCAATGAAGAAATTTTCTGAAAACATTTGAGAATGAATTAAAAGAAAGCGCCCAACGTGGGGCTCGAACCCACGACCCTGAGATTAAGAGTCTCATGCTCTACCGACTGAGCTAGCCGGGCTCATGAAACACTAGCTCTTCCCCAACATACTAAGAGCATACATAACTTCTTTTGTACAGTTGGGATTCTGGATTTTATGTTTATGTTGATTTTATAGGTAAGATGAAATGAAACTCAAAGGACGTAAACATTATCTGAATCATTAGCATGCATTCCACTCACTTTCTCTACATCTTCCCTCTTTTCCCCATTCTCACCAATTTGTGTTGATAGACCACAGAATATTTCCAGAACCTAAAAGTCAGCGTCATTGGATGCTTACCAGAGTGACGCCTGCACTGGCACACCCAAAACTCCAGACCCGGTTACCAATGTGGCTCCAAGCATAGTCCCAAGGACCTTAGGTCCTCGAGCCCAAACAATATCTTGGACCGTCTCCGTGGTCCAGTGAGGCGTTCCTCTCTTGTTCTCATAACCCATCAATTCTTGCCCCTCCTGCCAAGCTATGTGGATATGGCCCTCAAGAAAATGTCTGCGGTGTTCTCTCACCTTTGCTGGACTCGTATGTTTTCTCATTTGTTGCCCTTCATAATCAAGGCACACACACAAAATGGGGCAGGGTTGCAATTATATTTTAATATAAAGAATCTGACAACCACTACAATATAGAATTCAGTGATTTTTGTATGTTGTGTTTACCACCAACCGCAGAAGTAGATTCAGCACAATAGATTAAAAAAAAAAATCTACTTAAAGAGTATACCAACGGTACGCTCCAAGAGGAGAGAAAAAATGCTCCTTCTCAGAAGAAAGTAGAACCCTGATATGTATGACAGGGTAGTACTTGACGCTATAGCAACGAGGAAAGTCGAAAAAACTCAAAGGTTCCTAACACGTTGACTCTTAATCTTCCCATTTAAATCCATCCTTTGATGTAATGAATCCATAATAAGCAGCATTGAATTAAGATGTGGCCATTTTATTTCTAACATATTTCACATGAACACAATCGTGGAGTCGGAACTTCTAGAAGATCCGGAAACGTTTGCCCTTGCAAAAGTCTCTGTAGAGCGGATGGAAAACTAAAGAGAAGCCAAAAAAAAAAAAAAAAAGTCCTTAACTAGAGATCGCAACTCACTTGTTGGGTTTGAATGCATATCGATGCCACGATTACCGGCACTTCTAACTGGAAAGTTTTAACTTAGAAACTAAGGCTGGGCGAAGGCAGCCAGATTCAAAAGCAAGGAACAAAAACCTGGGCTCGTCCGGGATTTGAACCCGGGACCTCTCGCACCCTAAGCGAGAATCATACCCCTAGACCAACGAGCCACTTGAATGTGACCCGTTTTAAATGTATTTAATATTTACTAAATTTTAAAAAAATGTACGTGTAGCTATATGCAACTATAATTTATAATACCTTTAATTAACTTTATTAAAAAAATTATCAGGTCAACGAGACTCTCAGAATTTTCCCTCAATCCAATCCTAAGGACTGTTATCTCAAAGGGCTCTTGACCCATCCTTTCTAAAAGAAACAACTGTGGCGTTTGTTTCAAACGCAGAAATCTGGGTTCCCTCTCAAATCTTAGTCAAAGTATCTGGAGGCGAGGCCCAATAAGTTTCGTTTTTGACAAGCGCTCGAGCTCACCCACAGGTATGGGGCTAACAAAGCCCACGTGGAGCTCGGAACTTGAGATCAGCATTTTCCATAGAAAATAGTAAAACACGTGAAAATTCACTCGACAGGATATACAGCTGTGAGGTCGTAAATAAACAGAGGACATTTGGTGTACAAGGAACGGGGAATGTTAAATACATCAAGAAGTGGACTGAACTGTTATTCCTGGAGTTGGCCAACCTGGACCAAAGGGTCCAGGTTGCTGATGTGGAAAAGGTAGATTTTTGGAAAGGGGCTTAGTCCTTTCTTGGGAAATCAAAGTAACAAGAAAATGTTTCTCTCGGAATGAAATTTCTGTCTTGATGTGTGAATGTTGAGCTTTCCAAGTAGGGATCCTTAACTGGGCAATCAGAGATAATGAACACTGCCTTCTCATACTTGCCCCGCATTTCAGTATCTGAAGATTTATCTGTTTTCAGACTATTTCAAGACAGTGTTGGAGCACTAAACAAATTGGTGCCATTGTTTTGCCCTATATTGAATTTAAATCTCCTAAAATATCCTGCTGCCTTTCTGCTTCTCATGAGCAAACATTTTGAGCACCATCAGTTAAGAAAACAGGACCTCTGAACTTACTACAAATGTTTGGACTTCTGGCAAAGTGTTAGTTGTAGAGGTTAGCACAGTCTTTCCTGTAGTAACAGTCTTCAAACAATTGATTTTTCCTTATCTTTGTGTAAGTTACATGATGGAAGAAAAGAACTCTGGCCCGTACGGGGATCGAACCCGCGACCTTGGCGTTATTAGCACCACGCTCTAACCAACTGAGCTAACCGGCCACCTACGTTTGGAAGGTTTTAAAAACTGCATTAAGAATTTCATCAGTGTTTCGGACTGTTTTCGTTTTCGTTATTCCCCTACGGGAGAACGGTGCACTAGAGCAATCAAATTCGCCTGTGCTGAGCTAGCTGAGATTCATCCTTCTCCCGATATTTGTCCTATTTTTATCATCCTATGACGCACAGGACTAACAATAGCCCGTCCTCCCTCCCCTTTCCGTGTTCTCAAGCCAAGATTATTTTTGCCCTAAAGGCAAACCATATACCACAAATAGGGCTCATTAATGGGTTCCGGGCAACTTTCCAGGTTGCTCCTCTTTTGTCATCTCTCCATTGGGCATGTTTTCCTGTGTTCTCAATTCGATTTGTTTCACATAGTTCAAAACAGCTCAAAGCAACCTTGTTCCCCCGTACTCCATATACAATTCTACATATAGTGGCTAAAAGAACGCCATAAAAAGTTAAAGAAGTGGAGGATACAAAACATAATTATTTAACGTTTTGAAATATAGTTTCTGATAGTATTGGGCGGATAGGATAAAAGGACTTGGAGATGCCGGGGATCGAACCCGGGGCCTCATACATGCGAAGCATGCGCTCTACCACTGAGCTACATCCCCAACCCCGCACAAATCTTGTTTGTAGCTCTCCCTAGTTGTTTGTAAGAGATTTCTGTTACCTCCCCCCGCGCTTTCGTCTTCCCATATCTGCCCCCTTCCCCATCTCGGTCCCCAAATTCTAAGGTTTGCTGACTGCTGAAGTTAAATTCTCTTTTATTTGTCAAACAAAATCCTGAAATGGTTAATGGGGCAGCATCCATCAGTTTTCAAAGTGTGTAAAACCTTCCAGGCATCAGACACACTCGTCAAATACTTAACCTACTGACCCAGGGATAGAACTATTGATAACTACCTGGAAATCCGAGAAGAAAAAGGAGAGTGAGGACGTTTCTTTACAAACTTCTTTAATTTCTTTTTCCTTTTTTCAAAGAAACTGAACACTGAAAACCAAGGCAGGTGAAACCAAGCACTGCTAAATCAAACAGTTTTCTCTATTCTTCGTCTCACATCAGCTTCCCTAAGTATGTCGCCGAAAAGGTGATTCAATTACTCCCCTTTACGTGCACCAGCGTCAGATCAGGTTACTTTTGAAAATGTTTTGTTTGGGCCCAAGTTTGGAGAGAGGATTTGAGATATTTATCTGGGAAGCCTAGGAACTGAAGGCGAGCGCATTCTGTTAGTCCTTGACTGGACTGAATTACACGAATACATATATATGCTTGTAGAAAGATAGGTAGATAGGTAGGTAGGTAGGTAGGTAGATAGATAGATAGATAGATAGATAGATAGATAGATAGAATTTTGGGGGGCTGTTAGTATTAATTTGTAATATAGTTAGACCTCGGTCTTAAAACGGACCCTCGTTGTGGCTGAGTTTCTGTGCTGTCATTAGCAAGAATTTCTAAATTACCAGCTCCTTATTAAAATCACAGCTGAACCTTCTAAAATCACGTTCTAGGTCAGATACGTAGATTAATAAACCAGGGTTGATGTGCTTTGGGCATTTTGTATGAACCTTGGTAGCTCAGTCAGTATGGCCATGAACTTTTAATCTGAGGGCCCAGGTTTCAAATCTCTGTTCAGGTGTCGCTGTATTTCTCCTTTCTTCTTTCCATTTCTTCATTTTTAACCCAATATGTACAGTATTCTTTCCTTATCAGCGGGAGATATGTTCCAAGACACCCAGTGAATGCCTGAAACCTCGGATAGTACCATAGTATACTATGTTTTTTCGATCTGATAACCAGGATGAGTACTAAGTGAGTAACGTGTGGGGAGCGCATACCCCGTGGATAGTCTGGACAAGGGGATGATCCTCGGGCGGGTGGGAGATTTCATGACGCTACTGAGAAAGGTGAGTTATTTGAAACTTACGCATTTTTTATTTCTGGAAGTTTCATTTAATATTTTGGACCACGGTTGAAGGGGGTAACTGAGACAGCGGAAGGGAAACTACGGACAAAGCGAGAGAGGTTACTGCAGTTGGAGGGAGGAAGGTAAGGTCAAGTCACAGGCTGATATCCCCGAATAAATGAAGGACTCTTGAGTTGACCATAGATCTCATAACCTAGGAGCTGTTTAGTAAATAGATGGGCCTTTTGGAAAGGGAGCCTCAGCGCACAAAGTTTTTCATCTGGAATAGGAATAAAGTTGCAATAACAATGGTTACAAGTTGTTAAAAGTTAAACTCTTTCTTGAAAAGCAACAAAAATGCAAAGGCTCCCTGTTTTCTCAATTAGTGTGCTCTTTTCTGATCCCCTGTTTTGCCCTGGGGCTGCCTAGGTAAACAGACGTGGTTTGTCACCCAGAATTTGGGCCTAGTGGCAGTAGCTTTCATTTTTTTGGTAGTGACCTACAATTTGAAGTTTAGTGTACATCGTCAGTCATACATAAGTAACAGAAACAAAAGTTGCATGAACTGTTCCTTACTCTTACCATAGACACTGTGTTCTGATTATTTCTGATTCTAGTCTATTCTAACTGAAATTTAACATATCTTTCACTTGCCAATACAATTGAAAGAGAAGTAACTGTGACTCTGTCACCAAGAAAAATCACATATTTCTGTATACAATATGATACAGTTGTTACAAATACCCAAGACAACTGTTTCAAAATTACAGCAGTCATAAGACGGGTCTTGAAGTTTAATATTTAATGCCTTAATGAGAAACACACATTACTCTGAAATTATTTTAATCCTTTGATAACTGTTTTGTAGTATAATTGGCTTTCTTTGAAGTCCTGTGTATTTTTTTAATTTTCAAAATACAATTTTGAAAAGGGCTCCATGGGCTTCCTGCTGGGGCCAGAGGGCTCCCTGGGAGCTAAAAGATGAATCCCCGCAGAAATTCGCCATCTTTGAGGAGACCACTGTCGGGTGCCTGCCATCCCCTTCCGCCGCAACTCCACTAATGAGGACTAGGGGTTAGCGCTGGCTCCTGAGGCCGGAACAAGGTCTTTAAAGGTCTAAGGTGAAATTCCGGTTGGGAGCTCAGTCAAGCCTCCCCTACCCAACTGGGAATCAGTGAGCCAACCTAGAGCCGGCCCCGCCAGGCGACACCGAGAGTCGCTGACCTCCCAGGTCTCGAGGGTGTCGGAAGTGCGTCCCAGAGCAGAGCGGGCCAGAGGGGCGGGGCGTCGCGGCGCTTGGGCCGCGCTCTTGGGTACCCCAAGTAGGGCTCCTCCAGGCCATGTTGATGACCCAGGCTGGAAGCCATTGGAGAGTTTTGAGAGAAGCGGGAGGTATTTTTTTTTCTTTTCTTTTCTTTTCTTTTTTTTTGAAACGGAGTCTCACTCTATCTCCCAGGCCGGATGGAGTTCAGGGGTGCGATCACGGCTCACTGCAACCGAGGAGGTACATTTTACCAGGATCTCTGTCAGAGGCATTCGAACCAGAGCGACTCCATTTTGAGTGAGAGCTAGGAAAACGAGGCTGGAACTTTCGCTGGGCTGCATTCCCAGAAAGTCAGGCATTCCTAGCCTCTAGATGTTTATGGTTAAGGAAACAAATTAATAATGTTTAGTAAACAGACCCAGACTTGGGAGTTTCCAGATGTCCCCACATCTGGAGAACAAAGGCATTCGAAATTTTGCTTTAAATATAATATTATCGGTTCTTACAAAATATAATAAGAAAATTAATCCTTTATCACAAACCCTTGTAGCAGAGCACATCTCCCCATATATATAAGTACTGCACCTAGGGTGGACGCGTTCCTCAGTGTTTCAGGAACACCCTACTCTGTCTATGGAGTAGCTGTGCTTTCACTACTTAACTTTTTTATTAAACTTGCTCTTACTTTGCACTGCGCACTCACCCTGAATTCTTTCTTTCGTGAAAGCCAAGAACCCTCCCTTGGGGTCTGGAACACAACTACTACTGAGAAAAGAAGGTAGTGGTGCAAGGACGGATACAGAAAAATAAGTTTCCCTTCCTCTTCTTTCCAACTCTTCCATGCTCAGTGCCTCAGATGTGAGGGTCAGAAATTTGGTTATTAAAAGCTCTAGGCCGGACGTGGTGGCTCACGCCTGTAATCCCAGCACTTTGGGAGGCCAAGGCGGGCGGATCACGAGGTCAGGAATTCGAGACCAGCCTGGCAAACACGGTGAAACCCTGTCTCTACTAAAACCAACACAAAAAATTAGCCGGGCACGGTGGCAGGCGCCTGTAATTCCAGCTACGCGGGAGGCTGAGGCAAGAGAATCCCTTGAACCCGGGAGGCGGAGGTTGCAGTGAGCTGAGATCGCGCCATTGCACTCCAGCTTGGGCGACAAGAGTGAAACTCCGTCTCAAAAAAACAAAACAAAACAAAACAAACAAAATACTCTAGATCACTCAGGCTGATATATGTCTAAATTTATGTTTGTCTAAATGTAAAGTTATATGAGAACAATGCTACTCAGCTCATAGGGTTTTTGAAATAAAATTATTCATATAAATCACTGGGCAGTTGGGCAAACAACACTTAATCTCTTTTATTATAGTCAGAAACCTGATATAATTTGGTTATTCATCTTAATTATTTTTTGATCCAACAATAATTTATTGAACATCTACTGTGCACCTAAGATGACAGCAAGAGGGGAAAAAAAGAATAAAAGTAAACATCTATGCACCATATTCTCTTAACATCTTTGTAAACGTTATTATTCTTACTGGAAGCCTTTTTCCCACTCCTTGCTTGACCAGCTCCTTTCTGTTTTCATTTTATTGGTCATGTGTCGACATACTACAGGAAGTCCTCCCTAAGGCCTCTTCATGCCCTGGCATCGGGGTTTGGGTCTCTTGCTGTGTTATAACAGAGAGCACATTACTGTATGGTGACCTATCTCTCTCTCATTCAACGTTTTGTTTTGTTTTGTTTTGTTTTGTTTTTTTGAGATGGAGTTTCACTCTGTGGCCCAGGCTGGAGTGCAGTGGCGCCATCTCGGCTCACTGCAACCTCCGCCTCCCCGGTTCAAGCAATTCTGCTGCCTCAGCCTCCTGAGTAGCTGGGACTACAGGGATGCGCCACCATGCCTGGCTAATATTTTGGTTTTTGTAGTAGGAGACAGGGTTTCACTATGTTGGTCAGGCTGGTTTTGAACTCTTGACCTCAAATGATCTGCCTGCCTTGGCCTCCCAAAGTGCTGAGATTACAGGTGTGAGCCACTGCACCCGGCTCTCATTCAACTTTGAGCTGAGAACAGGGAATATTTCTTTTATCCTTGCATAGATATGGTGCAATATGGTGCATAGATCCTAATCTGTTGTCAGGCATAAAGTGCAGATAAGTGTTTGTTGTTTAACAAATAAAATGGAGTGGGAATAGTTGAGCAGATGAAGGATGGTAATACGGCATGACAAAGTAGAAATGCCAGCAATTCACTATTACAAAGGAAAAAAATGCTATTATGTAATTCCAATTTTACTATATATGCTACTTATTGGTTTTAGTAAGGCTCCATATGGAGTGTCCTGGGCCTCAGTTTTGTGGAGTAATCGAATCATCTTTTTTCCTTCCGTTTTTCAGTGACGATGTAAGATTCTGGGAAATACTAATTTTTTTTTTTCAAATCTCCAAGAGCTTTATGCATATTAGTAAATTGCAATATTAGTCATTTCCATAAAGTATCTCTAATTCTTTTCAAAACCTTGCAAAATAGATATTAGTTCTTGCTTTGCTACTGAGGAAACTGTGGCTTAGAAAGGCTAAGCAATCATCCAAACTTGGCATTATTTACTGCCAGCTCTCTCAGACCTCTTCACGGTTCCATACCAGGTACAAATCATCAACATGTTTTGCCTAGATTGCTGTGACAGCTTACCGTCTATTGCTCATGCAGCAGCCATACACACACATGCATATATGAAACACCTTAGACTGTGCCATTTCTTTGCTCAAAACTCTAATGGCACCGGGCATGGCGGCTCATGCCTGTAATACCAGCACTTTGGGAGGCTGAGGCGGGCTGATTACTTGAGGCCAGGAGGTTGAGACCAGCCTGACCAATATGCCAAAAACCCGTCTCTTCTAAAATACAAATAATAATAATAAAATTAAAAAATTAGCCAGGCCTGGTGGTAGGTGCCTGTAATACCAGCTACTCGGGAGGCTGAGGCAGGAGAATCGGGGGCGGAGGTTGCAGTGAGCAGAGATCGCGTCACTGCACTCCAGCCTGGGTGACAGAGTGAGACTCCATTTAAAAAAAAAAAAAAAGAAACAGAAAAGGAGAGACACGGCCGGGTGTGGTGGCACACGTCTGTAATCCCAGCACTTTCGGAGGCTGAGGCGGGTGGATCACCTGAGGTCAGGAGTTCGAAACCAGCATGGCCAACATGGTGAAACTCCGTCTCTACTAACTAAAAATACAAACATTAGTTGGGTGTGGTGGTGCACGCCTGCAGTCCCACGTATTTGGAAGGTGAGGCAGAAGAATCGCTTGAACCCGGGAGGCGGAGGTTGCGGCCAGCGGAGATCGCATCACTGCACTCCAGCCTGGGAGACAGAGTGAGACTCTGGTTGGAAGAAAAAAAAAAAAAAAAAAATAGCAGACACCAACACCTAGACTACACTGAGCATTAGAAAAGAAATTACAGGTGTAAGGACTAAAAAGAAACAAAATTGTTTATATACACAGAATATATGGTTGTCTATGTAAAAAACAAAAACCCCACAAGAATATGCAGATACAAGAATGAAAGGTAGCAAGGTTGCTGGATACAAAAATTGAAATCAACATTAGCTAAAACCAGAAAATGTAAGAACTAAAAATATGCCATAGAAAGTAGTGTTAAAAAGCATAAAGTTCCTAGGAAATATTAACAAGAAGACCTTTATGGAGAAAATTATAAACTTTATTGAAAGATATTTCAAAGGCCTAAGTAAATGGAGAGCTGAACCATATTCATGTATTGGAAGACAACATTGTAAAGATGACATGGCTTACCAGATTAATCTATAAATTCAATACAAATCCAATCAAAATTTCAATGTTCTTGGGTTTGTTTGATTTACAAATTGTTGATCTAATTCTACAAGTAATATGGAGGAATAGTTGGCTAAGAATAGCCAAGACACTCCAAGGAAGAAAAATTTTGTGGTGATATTGGAGACAGAGGTGAAATTGGCTAAAATTATGACAAAATGTGGAGGCATCTTGGTTTTTATCAGACCTTTTCCTAAAGTTGCAATAATCAGGACTGTATTGTACTGCTATAAGATTAGACAAATTGATGTCAGTCAGAATAGAAACCATCAAAAGACCCACATACGTACACAAAAATTTAATTTATGAAAGAGGCAGTGTTACAAATCACTGGGGAAAAGATGAACTTTTCAGTAAATAGTGCAGAGACAACCACTTTGAAATATGAAAAATGTTAAATTGAATTTCTAACTCATAATTTTCACAAAAATCAGTTCAGGACAGACTAAAGACAAATGTGAAAGGCAAAAGTATAAAATTTCTACAAGGCAGTAAAGAATATATTTATGATTTTGGGTTGGAAAGGATCTCCCCCCAAACCAACTTGTATTCAGCTTTATATGATACTTTTTAAAAACATTTACTTTCAGCAGGAAATAGGCAACAATCTATAACATTTTACAATTTCCAAACTCCCTCCTCTAAAAGTCACTGTAAAAGTTAACAACATAGGTTGCTGCTGTTTTGAACAAGATTGATTTTCAGAAAGGGTGGAGACTTCACATGAGGCCTGTATGAGCTTTGCACAGGCCCACTTTGACATACATGGAGGGAATAAAGTAAAACCAGCAGGATGGATCCACAAACTGAAAACAGGAATCTTGGCTCTTTTGAGTGACACCATCTCGATGTCATCAACAGAAAGCCTGAGTTTTGTTACCTAACACAGTTGATTTTAGGGTTGCCAAGGCCACATCAAGACTCTTGGTTTAAGGAAGTCAAGTCTATGCTGATGGCATCAGGGAAAGAGGAGACACGAAGTTTTGGTTCCCCACACTGTAAGGCTTCTGTGCCAAAGTGGCTGACATGTGAATGTCAGAGACTCTCTCCTGGGAATCAAGGGAATCAAGAACTATCTTCAAACAGGACAGAAAATCCTATTTTCCCCTATTTCAATTCAGTTTCTGAGATACACCCTATTAGTGGTATTTGCCCTTTCCACAAAAGACAACAAGGAAGTGTCCTGTGTGCTAACAACATAACTTAAAAAAGAGAGCCAAAATTCTACGGTTTTATAAAACTTGATTTAAAAAAATAGTATTTCAAACAGTAGAATCACTATAAGACAGAGCTATCAAAAATGTACATTTCACTTGGCATCCCCAGTGCCTTCTGCTTTCTGGGACTGCAGTGTAGAGGCATCTCGGTTTTTTGCAGGGTTGTTCCCATCCTTGCCAGCATCTGCTTTCCCCTTTCTCCCTTTGGGAAGCTTCTCTCCCTTCTTTGCAGAGGCTTTTTTAGGCCTGGGCTCTGGTTTTGGAGGAGCTGGTTTAGCAGATAACCGTGCTGATCTCCTCTGTGGCTCATCCTTCACCTTTGCTTTATCACCTTTAGCATCTCCTTTTGCCTTTCTCTTCGGCATGGTGGCAGCAGTGTTGGCAGGCGGCTTGAGCAGTCCTGGTGGGTGTTTCTGTCCTCCTCACACTGCTCCTGGAAAGATGTCTTTAACAAGACACAAAAAGTGTAAACCATAAAGGGAAAGACTGACCAATGTAAACATTAAAAATCAAATTTGACTATATTGTTAATAATTTGTGTATATCAAAAAAGATAGCATAGTAAAAGTAAAACAATAAGTTACCAGCTCGGCAAAGATATGTGTAACACATATAACGGACAAAATGTTAGAATCCTGAATACATAAAGCATTCCTACAGATCCATGAGAAAAAGACAAAATGAAAATTTTAAAACTATGGCAAAAAATGTTAACAGGTACTTCTTGGAAGCATGAGTGAGGAATAAGCACCTAAAAATAGATAAGAAGTACATATTAAAAGCATAGGATATAACATTTCATATCTATCAAACTGAGGAAAACCAAGTTATCTGACAATATCAAGGACTCAACTGATAGGGAGCAATGAAAACCCTTATGTACTGCTGTGTGTGTGTGCAAATTAGTGTATTTGCTTCAGGAAACAGTGGTTATTTGTAAAGCACTCTGGAAGCAGTGGTATTATGCAAAGCAATTTTACGTCTAGGTGTTTACTTAGAGGGATTCTTGGAGGTGTGGACAGGAGATCTCCACAAGAATGTTTCCAGCAACACTGTAATTTCAAAAACCTGTAAATCACCCAAATGTCCTTCAATAGTAGAAGGGATATATATTTTTTGGTAGTATCTATAAAAGGGAATACTATTCAGCAGCAGAAACAAATACATTACAGCTAGGTTCAAAAACGAGGATCAATCTCAAGAATATAATGACGAACAAAAATAGGAAGTTGCAGAAGAATATGTACACTATAGATCCATTTACACATGTAAAACTATGACATGTTGAGGCCACAAACATATAGCAAAACTTAAAAAAAAAAAAAAAGGGGGATAAATAAAAATTGGCCAGTGGTTATCTCTTGGGAGTTGGGAAAGGGATGTGGTTGGAGAAGGCATGTAGGTTAATCCAGAGATGGGGGATGTTGCGTTCTCTTCTTTAAGCTGTAGGGGAAGCACATGGGTGGAGTATTATCTATGTCTTACACAGAAAAATTGTATGTGCCTGCTCAAGAATTAATAAAAATACTAAAAAATGTGGGTAGCCCAGAGCACAGATTGAGAGCCACACAGGTAGGAAATAGAAAAGAGTTTGAGTTTGGGTAATTAGGACTTAGGCCTAGGGCTGGCATTCACAGGCACTGTGTGACTTTTTTAAAGCTTTTGTCTATCATACCTTCTGCCCCACCCTTGAAAACATTTTCTGGGAAATTCTGTAACCTTGTGAGTGGCCCCATTCTACAATGTTATTATTAGTTTTTTAATCTTGTCTCCAAATTGCTCCAGTTTTGATTTTGTTTTGTTTTGTTTTTTTAGACGGAGTCTCAGAGTCTCCCTCTGTCACCCAGGCTGGAGTGCAGTGGTGCGATCTCATCTCACTGCAACCTCTGTCTCCCTAGTTGAAGCAATTCTCCTGCCTCAGCCTCCCGGGTAGCTGGGATTACAGGTGCCCACCATCACACCCAGCTAATTGTTGTATTTTTATTAGAGATGGGGTTTCACCATGTTGGCCAGGCTGGTCTCAAACTCCTGACCTCAGGTGATCCACCTGAGAATCGCTTGAAACCGGGAGGCGGAGGATGCAGTGAGCCGAGATCGTGCCACTGCACTCCAGCCTGGGGGACAGAGCGAGAGTCTATTTCAAAAAAAAAATAAAATAAAAAAGTAATGGTGCCACTGAGACATACAGTTCTACTGATCTAACTACACCTGACCTGCTCTCTTCTGAAGAAATCCTTGCCATTACATAAATTTATTGCTAATTTTTGTCCTTTTCCCTTTCTTTCAAATGCAACATTAAGGAATCATTTTAACAATTTTTAGGAAACAAAAGAAGCTACTCTTACAATGAAGGAACCAGTGAAAATCACTTGGTCTAATAGTAGGGTGACTTGATTTATACCTGTTGCCCTAGTATAATTATTCATAATGTTCCCTTTTACTTTGAAAAGTGACCCAACTTGGGCAATGAATAATAAATAAGGTTATCCCAAATATTCTGCATATATTTTTAGAGACCTTTATCTTACCAGAGAATGAGAGTGTTTAACCAAAGAGTGAGCTTTTGGCTTAGCACACATTTCCCTAAGAATGGATACTGCATACCATTCTCCTTCCATCTCACTTCAAAATTGTTTCTCAGCCCATTTCCTGGTGTGGGAATGCTCACACAACCTCTTTTCCTGGGTTCAGTTTTCTTCAAGTTAGATCCATTGCAGTCCATCCCAAGTAGGGGGGCCATTATCTCCACATGTCAAAGGCCAAAATACAGCAGGTGACAAAATAAAATCAGAAAAAATAGGCCACTGCCTGGATGCTGTATCTGAGTATATAAATAACGATTTAATTCTTGAAACTCACCTTTAGGAAGCTGATTAGGAGACCAGGTCACCGACTCTCTACAGAACTTACAAATGTAGGAGACAGATACACATATAATGAAAAGGGGCCAGAGAGATGGGTAAAAGCTCTTACCATTTCCATAAAGGACAAGGAGGTTCGAAAAGGAAGGAGCTCTCACCACACAGTGGTTTTAACTTAGAAGAAATTATCTGAGGTGGCACGGAAGGGATTTTTAGGTAAATGAAACTCTTTTGTATGCTACTGTAATGGCATATATTATATAATGGTAGATGTTATGAATTTGACAAAACCCACAGAACTTCATACAATGAGTGAACCCTGATGTAAACTATATATTTTAGTTAATAATAAGCTGTCAATATTAGTTAATCATTTGTAACAAATGTACCACACCAGTGCAAGTTGTTAATAACTTAGGAGAAACTGAGGTGGGGGAAAACAAGTATGTGGGAACTCTCTGTTCAATTTTCTATAAACCAAAAATTGCTCTAAAAAAAGGAAGTCTATTAATGTAAAAACAATACACATTTTAAGAGTTCAAAAAAATAATGTTAATGATAAAATATAAAAGTCATTACAAATACTCCTTCATGCATGTGGAAGAAAAGAACATTAACTGGCAGATAAATCTTACTAGTAACTGTGCAACTTTTGGAAACAGAGAGAAATGACTTTCAGTGGTATCATCAGGGGAAGAAATTCTCAAGACAGATACTGAAGTTATTTTTCCAAGACATGGCAACAATTTAAAAAGTTTTAGAAATATAACAATTCCCCTTTGTTAAAATAACTCTTCCAATAACATTATATTAACAAACAACAGAGCAAGTTAGTGAAAGTTTTGAATCACTCCTCTTCATTGCACAGAACTGGACTGAAATTCTCATGAATGTTCTCAATTTAACTCCTCATTTAAAGAGATTGCTGTAGGAGAGAAGGAACATCTGCTTCATCCTTCTTCCAATCCTTTTGTTAGCATGAAGACTTGCATTTTTATCATCAGAAAAAGATCATGATGTTTAAATTAACTGGCAGAAATAGCTTAAAAAAAAAACCTAATAGTGAAATAAAAAGCAAAATAGGGTCTTATGGGTGGGCCCTAATTCAAATGACTGGTGTACTTCTAGGAAGAGGAGATTAGGATACAGACAACATAGAGGAACACATTTAAGGACGTAGTGGGAGGCGGCCATCTGCAAGCCAAGGAGAGGCCTCAGAAGAAACCAAACCTGCCGATATCTTGATCTTGGACTTCTACCCTCCAGAAGTCAAAGAAAATTAATTTTTGTTGTTTAAGCCACCCAGCCTGTGGTACCTTGTTTTGGTAGCCCTAGCGGACTAACATAAGAGAGAACAGGGTAAGAATTTAGTGACTTGGGTAGAGCGTGGTGGCTCACGCCTGTAACCCCAGAACTTTGGGAGGCCAAGGTGGGCAGATCACGAGGTCAGGAGTTCAAGATCAGCCTGGCCAACATGGTGAAACCCTGGCTCTACTAAAAAATACAAAAATTAGCCAGGGGTGGTGGTACGTGCCTGTAATCCCAGCTACTCAGGATGCTGAGGCAGGAGAATTGCTTGAACCTGGGAGGCGGAGGTTGCAGTGAGCCGAGATTGCGCCATTGCACTCCAGCCTGGGCAATAGATTGAGACTCTATTTA
>NW_016813956.1:725030-744990 GCF_001698545.2 Rhinopithecus bieti | reverse complement strand
AAAAAAAAAAAAAAAAAAAAAAAAAAAAAAAAAAAAAGAATTTAGTGACTAGGGAAGCATCTTGGATTAGATTAATTTGGGGTCTCACCCAGCTCTCAAAATACATTTTCCATGTTTTTTCTCTTTCATAGCAAGCAAATCCATGGACCAAAATGCCACCTCATTCAATACTCATTTTCACCTCATCCCTAGCAAACACAAGGCACATTTAGCAGCATCTTTTTGCTCTTTCAATGGATACAGAACTGCGTTTCTGGGAGGTAGTTCTAACTTGGGTTTTAGCCTCAATCCCACCCCAAAATCAGAAGGCTCCCCTCTTCTTCCCTGCCTCTTACTTAAGGAAAGATCGTTTTTGGGGGTTGGAAGGAAGACCTGGAAGAAAGTTATGAACACCAAGCTTAGGAAAGAGAGAATAAAGGATGTAATTAAAATACAATAAAAAATCACAGGCAATGCTGGGCGCAGTGGCTCATGCCTGTAATCCCAGCACTTTGGGAGGTGGAGGCAGGTGGATCACTTGAGGTCAGGAGTTCAAGACCAGCATGGCCAACATGGTGAAACCCATCTCTACTAAAAATACAAAAATTAGCTGGGTGTGGTGGCACATGCCTATAGTCCCAGCTACTTGGGAGGTTGAGGCAGGAGAATCACTTGAGCCCGGGAGGCGGAGGTTGCAGTGAGCCAAGATTGCGCCACTGCACTCCAGCCTGGGTGACAGAGCGAGACTCTGTCTCAATAAAAAATAAAAAGATTCACAGGCAAGATGCTGTGTGCTACAGAAGCAAGAGGTCACATTGTGTCAGTCACTCTCCAGGGCCTGTTTGTTCTTCATCTTCCAAAGTATTAGAGATGCAGCATGAGTTTCCATGCGGGTTAAGTGAGAGAGACTGGGAGATGCAGGAGTAGAAAGGAAAGATGAGAAAAGGCAGGGTGTCTAAAATGGTAGGTTTGCTGTTGCAGCTTGCCAGAATGCATCTGGTTTAAAGAGAAGGAGTGAGCCATAAGCTCCCAAACAGTCACCCATTTGTAAAGGTTGGTTAGAGGCACACTCAGCTTCCAGGCTAAAGTATTCCTGCTAACTGGCATCAGAGAAAGATGAAGAGGATAAATCCTTGTCATCTCCCAGGACCCTGGAACCTCTGCCCCCTTTCAGGGCACCACAATAACTTGCTTATATTTCTGGGTAGTACAGAGGGGATTTTAAATGAAAATGTATTAGACAGATTGCTGTTGAGCACATGCCCAAGTTTATTGTCTTGCTAACTAAGATATTATGTTGCTAGCCAAGATGTTGTCTTGTTAAGGGAAACAGCAAGATGACAAAAGAATGGACCTTTCAAGTCAACATCTATCCAAGCAGCCTGTTTAAGAAAATGGTAAAAAGAAAACAGCTCATTAAACATTGTCCTTTTCTTTTTTCTTTTCTTTTTTTTTTTTTTTTTTTTTTTTTTTTTAATTTTGCAGACCCACATAAGAATGCAGCCCTTCTTTTGTCGTGGTCACAAAAATATCACATTCGGTCGGGCGCGGTGGCTCACGCCTGTTATCTCACTTTGGGAGGCCGAAGCAGGCGGATCACTTGAAGTCAGGAGTCTGAGACCAGCCTGGCCAATATGGTGAAACCCCGTCTCTAACTAAAATACAAAGATTATCCGGACGTGGTATTGCACGCCTATAGTCCCAGCTGCTCCGGAGTCTGAGGCACAAAAATCGCTTGAACTCGGGAGGTAGAGGGAGGTGCAGGTTGCAGTGAGAGAGATCGCACCATTACACTCCAGCCTGGGAGACACAGTGAGACTCCGTCTCAAAAACAAACAAAAACAAACACATCACATTCTTATCAGTCATTTGAGGGAACCTGGAGCAATGTGATCTGAGAGGCTAGGCTTGGCTAATCCCTAGAAAAAGTAGTAATACATCTAAGAAAGAAATCTCTCTGAGGGTACATCCGAGGCTGCCAGGTGGCACAACAAAACTTTATCATAAAAGCGTTTGATTAATCCAATTAACTTGTAAGCAAGCCATGTGGCAAGCAGGGGTAAGAGGCCAAACACCATGGCATAAGTCCTGATTCTAAACAAGTGCTGGTCCATTTCTTAAGCTTGGGATCCATTTTTTCTTTGTGATGGGATAGCGAAAGGTCAAAGTGGAGGAAGACTCAGCCCTTGGGTGTCTCCTCAACGAGGGTTTCTCGAAGGTAAATTGGGGAGGAAAGGAGAGCCCACGGCAGGTCAGTCCAACCTGCCAGTCACCACCTCTTCAAGGCCACAGCCCTGCGGGAGCAATCCTTTCAAATCCCCTTCTTTCCTTCTTTTATTGGCCCTAGAGCGCCGATTAGGGCTTCTCATCCCTGTCGGGCCTGCGGCTCTCTGTGACCCCACCTCTGGATTCAGCTTTTCCCAGGGATTCACACTCGGAGCTCAGGAGAGATGCTGCGATTACTCTGGAGACGGGAAGACAGGCGGGGCTGACGGGGCCCAAGGCCCTTAATCATGACCGGGGCCAGCTGGCAGGAGGGTCCTAAGTATATGGAGTGCGGCGAGACCTCCCACCCGGCCCCTCATTTTCCCGGGTAGTGTACTAAAGTCTGTGAGGCACTTACCCGAGTCTCGTGGCCGTCCGAGGGGAGCGGGAATCCCAGCTGAGGCCCTTAACGCGCCGGAGCCTTAGGCGTGGGCAGGGCCAGCTCCAGCCCCAAGATAGAAAAGACTAGGGGAGCCCGGCACTGCCAGGAACAGGAAGGCGAGGGAAGGTGAGGATGCGCTTCCGGGGCTGCAGGCTGGGAGCCGCCCCGAGTTCAAGCCGGAGAGAGCCGGTTCTCCCCCTGGCGATACGTGTGTCAGCCTCTGAGGCCCGCCCTAAGCACCGCTGTCCCGACCTCGTAAGACAGGGAGACAGGAAATTTATGATGGCCTGAAAAATCTTTAAAAGATACACACTGTAAGAATTTCGTAGTACTGTAAGAATTTCGTAGTAGGAAGAGAAAAACCGTGTTTCCGCCCGGTTTCGAACCGGGGACCTTTCGCGTGTGAGGCGAACGTGATAACCACTACACTACGGAAACCTGCCGTAGAGTGTTCTCTCAGAGCAAGCAGTTCTATCTGCGTAGTAACTACACTTGCTGTTTCTTCGTTCCAAGTGCGAGTTTTGCTGATGTGCGCATGCGTCTCTGTACCAAACTCTCAAACCAGAAAAACCAATGAACAGCTCAGACCTAGCCTCTCCAGTGTTAAAACTGAAGCCACATACAGTCATTTCAAATGACTGAATAGGGAAGAACACGATAGAGACTTTAATATCTCTGAACGGTCCTGCGTTCTTCGGCCAAAATGGTCAGGCGAGGCTGGGCACGACTTGGGTAGGGCGAGCGTTTCTCTGACGTAGTTGGCGTTACCACGTGGTCGGTGGCAGAATTTGCTGCCCAGAGAAATGATAACCCCATCTCTTGTCGAAAGCGGCCCCTCTCGCTTCTGAGACTTCCAGGCAAATTTACCTTGCACGAATTTCATTACTCCAGCGGAATCGGAAAGTTGTAAAATAAACCTGCGTATATACCGAGCCAGCCAGGAGTCGAACCTGGAATCTTCTGATCCGTAGTCAGACGCGTTATCCATTGCGCCACTGGCCCTGCACGTGTGTCAGTAGCAGGGTATTTCATAAGAAACTAGGTTATACCCGTAATGTCTGGGCGAGGGCCTGTAAGCCGCGTTTGCCCGCTGGTCCAGGCTCGCAGCGCACGGACTCCCTGGTGGCTACTTCTGCACACGCCCCGTAGCCTTCATTCCTTTCTCGGACTGTCTCTCCTGGCTGAAAGATGGCGGTGAAAAGCATGCCCTGCATCCTCCCTGCCCTAGTATCACCGCTCCATTAATATGTTCGTTCATTCAACCAGTATTAGTGTTCAAGGCACTGTAGATAACGGTGAAGAAAACGTGAGAGACCCTTGCCCTGAAGATTACAGGGCAGTGGCGGAAGCGGATAATAAAGCACTAAATAAACGAAATAATAGTGATAAGCGATTGGAGAAAAATAATAATAAAACAGGGAAAGAGGATAGGAAAGGCCAGCAGTGAAAGCGATGAATGAGAGATAAATGCTGTTATCAGGGGAAAAGAGTGATCTGGAACAGGGAAAAAATCGCTAGGAAAAAGGCCTGGAGGTGGGAGCAGGCTTGGGAGTTATGTTGAGGAGGCCAGTGCTCAGTGGAGAGGAATAGGAGATCCTGGAAAACCACCTCCGGCTTTATAGGCCCTTGTAAGTACTCTGGCCAACTTTACAGGCCCTTGTAAGGACCCTGGCTGGTATTCTGTAGGAAACTGGAAGCCGTTGTACGGTGACATGGTCTGAGTTTTTATTTGTCTCTCTGTGGTTCTTTTTTTTTTTTTTTTCTTCAAATATTTTACTAAGCAAAACTGTGCTAGGTCTCCTCACTGCATGCTGCTTCTACTGCAGGGCCTTGATCTCAGAATTTGACAGCTTTATAAGGAGCATCAACCCGGACACACATATGAATGTTCACGTGTTCACTTTGAAAGCAAACAAACGTCTCATATGTGTCTGTTTTAGTTTGTCCATATTTCTGAGAATAAATCATCCCCATGCCTGGTGAGCATTTTAAGTAAGTTGAGGTCTACTAAACAGGAGTAAAACTCCCTGATATTGAGAATATACACATTGAGATTAGAAAATATTTGTTTTCAGTTCATAAGGTTTCAACAGCCCTTACAAAAAATATTCTGCTCTTTCTGCATAAGCGTTAAGGTAGGCCTAGGTTATGGATTCCTCCCTAGGCAGTAGCATAGGGATCTTCTCGTTCGGTTTTGTACGATGGACCCCAAGGGCAGCTTGGCGATTCTGGACTCTATCTCAGAATAATACTTCTGAATATACGAAAGAAAAGATAAATATGTAAGATTTCAAAAGAAAACTAATTATGTTAAAATAGGTTACCAAAACTTTTTTTTTTTTTTTTTTTTTGAGACAGAATTTTGCTCTTATTGCCCAGGCCGCAGTGCAATGGCGCGATCTCGGCTCACCGCAACTTCTGCCTCCCGGGTTCAAGCGATTCTCCTGCCTCAGCATCCTGAGTAGCTGGGATTACAGGCATGTGCCACCACGTCCGGCTAATTTTGTGTTTTTAGTAGAGACGGGGTTTCTCCATGTTGGTCAGGCTAGAGCATCCCTGGAAGTCACAGGTCCCACCTAGCACCTTAAAAATTGACTTTAACTCAGCTGGTTGTAGGCTCTGTCCACATTCAGTCTCCTCAGTGTTTGTCTATAAAAATTTATCTGTGTTTTGCAGGCTTTGAAGACCTCCCTTGGGTACCTCAAATTTCTTAGCTATATTCACTACAAGAAATGCTTTCGGCTGGGCGCGGCGGCTCATGCCTGTAATCCCAGCAGTTTGGGAGGCCGAGGTGGGCGGATCACGAGGTCAGCAGATCGAGACCAGCCTGGCCAACATCGTGAACCCTCGTCTCTACTAAAAACACAAAAAATTAGCCGGGCGTGGGTCCCAGCTACTCGGGAGGCAGGATAATTGCTTGAATCCGGGAGGCGGAGGTTGCAGTGAGCCGAGATCGCGCCACTTACTGCACTCTAGCCTAGGCGACAGAGCGAGACTCTGTCTCAAAAAAAAAAAAAAAAAGAAAAAGAAAATGCTTTCGCTTTGTTTTTGAAAATCTTTCTACGTCTTTTCTGACAGTTCCAGTTTCAACTTCCAGTCTTTTCTTCAGCATATATCGGAGAAACAGAGTCCAGATATATAAATCTAGGTATATATTTATATATATCTAGGGTGAGGACTGGCAAGTCTGAAATCTGTAGGGTTGCCTACAACCAAGCTGGAAACTCTCAGGCAGAAGCTGACGCTGAAGTCTTGAAACAGAATTTCTTCTTCCTTAGGGAAGTCTTTGTTTTGCTCTCCAAGCCTTTTAACTGATTGGATAAGGCCCATCTACATAAAGGAAAATCTTTATTTAAGGTTAACTGATTGTTGACCACATTTACAAAATAACTTCACAGAAACATGTAGATTAGCGTTTAATTGAATAACTGGATACTATATAGCCTAGCTAAGTTGACACATACAACTATCACAGTGGTGGACTCTTCTCCTCTGTTTCAGTGCACAGTTTTTTTCAGTTTCACTCCCAGGCATATGGAAAACTGCACCATCGCCACTCTCACATTGTTTTACATGACTGTCAGCAGGCTGTGACACAGCCACCTGCATCCTCTCCAATTTCAGATGTGTGGAGCGGAGCCAACGTGAGAGTTCCACGGTTCATCCTAATCACAGTGGGAACTGAATAGAAGATACAGTTCACACCAAGAGTTCTGAAAATGATTGCTCAAAGTCTCAATTTGCTTCCAAGGCTTATCTCTGGCTAAACAACTCCTTTGACATCCTAGAAATTGTGTGCAAACTTCGTCAGCTGCCATTCAAAGGAAAAACCAAAATAAAATACTATTGGCTCTGCTGTCTGGTGCCTGCCACAGTTGGGTTAAAGCCATTTTAGGTGTGACTGTGCTATTTATGATGATTATATTGGCTCCAAGCACACTCATAATATGATGGCTAATCGTATAATAATAAAGTAATAAGTGCTTATTTCATGAGTTTCAATCAAAGTGAGTGCTGAGTTCATAGACTTGCATCTTTTTATAAAAATGAAAACTCTAGTAGGCGTGGCCTTTTACTGTTCACCCCATCACATATATAGGCAAAGGTACATGCCAATGTCTGCCTTAGATTGTGACAGAGAAATCCTCTAAATATTGATACAGCTAAGAAATACTGAAATGTCTGTTTCAGCATAATCACCAGGACAACAGATTTCAAGTAAAAAAGCCAAACATAATTACAGGTTTCATTTGGGAAGTTACTTTCACAGCTGTGCCAACAATTTGGATACTCTTCAGAATTTCATTAAACCCCTTTGTTCAAATTATACTCCCAAGATCAGATTTATTTTTAATAGAAAACAGAATAAGTTGGGAACACATAAGCCCCCATGACGATATAGAATTTTTTTTCCTCTCTCTATGTATACACACACACACACACACACACACACACACACAATGCTAATTTGACACATCAAATCAGATCCTTTGGTCAAGTATCAGGACAAGAAAGCTGCTCTTGCTGTGTAGCTATACCAGGAAGGGAACTTCTTTATCTCTTTCCAAGATTAAGTTGTTAATTCTTAAATCTTGCCGGTTTTTGTTTTGTTTTGTTTTGTTTTTTGAGGCGGAGTCTCGCTTTGTCGCCCAGGCTGTAGTGCAGTGGCGCGATCTCGGCTCACTGCAAGCTCCGCCTCCCGGGTTCACGCCATTCTCCTGCCTCAGTCTCTCGAGTAGCTGGGACTACAGGCGCCCGCCACCACGCCCGGCTAATTTTTTGTATTTTTAGTAGAGACGGGGTTTCACCATGTTAGCCAGGATGACCTCGATCTGCTGACCTCGTGATCCACCTGCCTCAGCCTCCCAAAGTGCTGGGATTACAGGCGTGAGCCACCGCGCCCGGCCAAATCTTGAGTTTTTAAGAAGCAACTCTGGAACTCCATTAGTTAATCTTTAAGCAGGTAGGGGGAGCCCAATTTTAACGGAAAGAAATGGGGTAAGGAATGACCGGAATTTTAATCTAATTCCAGTTTAATTTAAAAGCCATGAAATAAGAAATAGCTTGCTTCTTGCTAGGATCAGTTCTTGGTGACGTAAGTGCTCTGGTGTAAATGTATTACACGACTCGGAGGAGTGTTCTGTAAACGTGGCTGGCTACCCGCTTTCCTACCCTCTTCTCCCTGAAGCCAGAGGTCATACTTTACCCACCCACGTTAGGATGAGCAGGATGAGCTGCTTGCTGTTTCGCCCTGGGGCGGGGGTCAGGCTATCTCCAGTGTTTTCCCCACCCCTCACCTCCCCCGCGCGTAAAACTTTGTTATCCTGCAACTGAGCGGTTTCTTAGGTCTTTTGGGGCGAAGCCAAGGTTAATCTTCAGTGTCTGAAGAAGTGTCTGCGTACTTTCAAACCTCAGTAACAAGAAAATAAATCAATGCACAGAACAAAGGCAAAGATCATCTCTTTTCTATGCTCATTTGCAACTCACGAAGTATAGTGGCTCCGTGGCTTAGCTGGTTAAAGCGCCTGTCTAGTAAACAGGAGATCCTGGGTTCGAATCCCAGCGGGGCCTATTGTCGTTTTACTGCCTTCGAAGTACTCATGGAACCATTGAAGTGTAACTTGAAAGGTTATTTTCCACCGTGGGGCGCCCTCAAAATGTTTTATATGCGTCCGGTGTGAAACCAACTTGTTTATGAAAAAAAAGCAAACATCAACTTGGCTCTCTTTTAGAATAATGAAATTGTGAATTTCTTGTTTTCTTACATTTTCTTCCACGTTATATTCTTAAAACATGTACGAGAGGAACCAGGGAAAGCCAAAGGTAAACACCAAATTTAAACTACAAGCAACATCACAATCTTTGGTCATTCTATTTTCTTTCCTGGGGACATCCTAAACAGATTCATTGTTAGAATCTGCAGGTAATGTTTTTGGAAGGTCAGTCTTTGGAATGATTGATAATCTGTTGTTGAGAAGGCTGTAGCATCTCTGAAAATTCACAGCAGACAGTAAGATCTGGCCACATAAAACAAGCTGTGATTCGCTATTTTAAAATATTGCATTGTACTCAGAGTTTTTGGAAAGGAACAAATCAAAGCAAAAACAAATATTTGTCACCGAGACTTGAGAAAAGAAGCTGTCAGAGAGGAGCCTCCATTTGCTTATGGAGCCCACTAGAACAGGCTGACCTGAAGAAGTCTAGGAAGGGTTGAGATGCCTTCTCCCAAACTCTCCAAGAGGAAGAAAGAGAAATTGAGAAGTAGGAAAGAAGTCAGTTTTACTCTTAGAAGAAGTTTTCCACATAGAAACACAAGAAAATGGAAGTTCACTGTAACTATTACCAATCCTCTTACCCGTCTCCCAAAACCCAGCCCCCAGCTCACCTGGCACTGAAGGTTCCACTTCTCTGGTTTTGCCTTCAGAGCATATTATTTTGTGTAGATTGTCAAGGCTTGAAATATGATTTCCTGTTCTAGCTCTGGAGACAAAATCCCAACACTTGGAGGAACAGCTCAGAAGCAACTCTACTTTTATGGAGACTTTCTACTCCCATTCTGCAGCTTAATTCCCCACTTTTCTTTTTTGTTGTTGTTTTTTTTTGAGACGGAGCCTCGCTCTGTCACCCAGGCTGGAGTACAATGGTGTGATCTCGGCTCACTGCAAACTCTGCCTCTAGAGTTCAAGTGATTCTCCTGCCTCAGCCACCTGAGTAGTTGGGATTACAGGCGCCCACCATCATGCCCGGATAATTTTGTATTTTGGTAGAGATGGGGTTTCACCATATTAGTCAGGCTGGTCTCGAACTCCTGACCTCAGGTAATCTGCCCGCCTTGGCCTCCCAAAGTGCTGGGATTATAGGCCTGAGCCACCGCACCCGGCCAATTCCCCACTTCTCTTTACAAACATCAAGCAGCAATGGAAAGGCAGACCCTTTTTTTTTTCACTAGAGCCTTCCATCTTCTGTTCTTTTTCCCAAGGCCCAGATACAAACTTCCCTCAAATGATAAGACAGGCTGGGTCACTGGTGCAGACATCAACACTAAATCACTAATTCATTCCCTTACCAACCCTGCCTCATTTCCACTCTCCTGCTCCGTCAGCTCCGGAAATACCTTTATAGGAGGCTTGTAGCCAAGTGGCCCTCAACAGATTGCATAGTCTGTACTACTGAGTTGGCAGTAGTAGTACTGGCTACTGAAGCTATTGAATATTCCAGGTGATGAGTCTCACTATCTTTTCCAAAAGCCTATGTCTTCCTACCTCTCCATAAATGGATAAATCATGGAAACAATTTATATGTAAAAGTGGAAACGGTTTGCAATCAGATGCTTGTTTGTCTAGTGAGTGGCTATTTGTCAATGACCAATTATGTGGCAGTTACCACGCTGATCACACTTGGGTGAAGAGGCTGATGGGAGGGGAAAACAATTTAATGGCAGTTATAGTATAGTGGGATGTAATACTATTGGGAGTACAGGGTGCTTTGAGCCACATTTGCTTATTTATTTGTTTATTTATTTAGAGATGGAATCTCTCTCTGTTGCCCAGGCTGGAGTGCAATGGCGTGATCTCGGCTCACTGCAACCTCTGTCTCTCAGGTTCAAGTGATTCTCCTGCCTCAGCCTCCCAAGTACAGTCCCACCCAAGTGCCTGTAGCCTGGGACTACAGGCACCCACCACCACACCTGGCTACTTTTTGTATTTTTAGTAGAGACAGGCTTCACCATGTTGGCCAGGCTGGTCTCGAACTCCTGACCTCAAGTGATCCACCTGCGTCAGCCTCCCAAAGTGCTGGGATTACAGGCATGAGCCACCACTCTCGGCCCCACATTTGCTTATTTATTTATTTTTTTAGGGACAGGGTCTGGGTCAGTTGCTCAGGCTGGGGTGCAATAGCACAATCCTAACTCACTGCAGTCTTGAACTCCTGGTCTCAAGAAATCCTCCTGCTTCAGCCTCCTGAATAGCTAGGCCTACCAGTGTGTGCCATACGTGTTTGCCACCACATCCAGGTGACTTTTGTGTTTTGTTTGTAAAGATAAGATTTCATAATATTGTCCAGGCTGTTCTCCAACTCCTGGGCTCCAGCCATACTCTGGCCTAGGTCTTCCAGAGTGTTGGGATTACAGGCGTGGGCCACTGCTCAGGCCTGCAGCTACATTTGGAAACAAACCTGTGTTGGGGCTGGGTGCAGTGGGTATCACCTCTGTAGTCTCAGCACTTTGGGATGCTAAGGTAGGAGGATCACTTGAAGCCAGGAGCTCACGACCAGCTTGGGCAACATAGTCCATAGCAAGACACCATCTCTACATAAGATAAAATAAATTAGCCTGGCATAATGGTGTGTACCTGTAGCCCTAGCTACTCGGGAGGCTGAAGCGGAAGGATCTCTTGAGCTCAGGAGGTTGAGGCTGAAAAATTCAAAACAAAATAGAAAAACAAACAAAAACCCTGATTGGGCAAAGGTGGAAGGAAGACTTTATGGAAGAAGTGATACCCACACTGAGCCACGAGGGAGACATAGAACTTATCAAGGCAAGAGGGTAGATGTGGGAGAAGGAGTGGGATAGACGCTCTTGGCAAAGGAAACACTGTGTAACTAAAGGTGAGGAAGAGAATGCGCAGTTCAGATACGTGGAAGGTAGTTAGGTGAGGGTATGTGCAAGTCTTAAAACTATTTTTTGTCTGGAGATAGCTAGAGAACATTGGACTTGGCAGTTGATAAGTGTCAGGTGTTTCATGCTTTCTTTTAAAAAGACAATGCCTTACCAAAGCAGTATGGATAGCATTTGAATTTACAAGTTGTGGATTAAGTAGGGCCTCTAGCTTGGCTGCTGAGGTTCTCCTATGGGCAGGTAGAACTAGAAGGGACTGTGTTTCCCATTGCATTCTAAGTAGCAATGCTCATCTACTTGCTTCGTATCTGTCTGAGCTAGCCTGTTTACTTCTCAAGGCAGGGGCTGTGCCTGTCTTCTTCACTGCTGTATCTCCAGAGACCAGCACAGGGCCTGGCCAACAGCAGTGTGTTGATTAATATTATGTGTCAATTAGAGTGGTCCATTAGATACTCAGATTATACACATTGTTTCTGGCTAGGCATGGTGGCTCATGCCCGTACTCCCAGCAGTTTGGGAGGAGGCCAAGATAGGAGGATTGCTTGAGCCCAGGAGTTTGAGACCAGCCTGGTCAACATAGTGAGGCCCTCATGTCACTACAAAAAAAAAAAAAAAAAAAAATTAGCTAGGTGTGGTGGTACACACCTGTAGTCCCAGCTAATCATGAGACTGAGGTGGGAGGAATACTTGAGCCCAGAAGATCGAGGCTGCAGTGAGCCCTGGTTGCACCCCTGCACTCTAGCCTAGGTGACAGAGCGAGAACTTATCTCAGGGTGTTTCTAGATGAGATTATCATTTGAATGAGGGACTCAGTAGATTGCCCTCCCCAGTATGATCCCTCCCATTTGTTGAGGACCTTAATAGAACAAAGGTTGAGGAAGGAGGAGTTCACCTCTTTTCCCCCATCCCACTGCTTGACATCTCATTTTTTTCCTCTTGCTCTTGGATTGGGATTGGGATTTACATCATTGACTCCTGGGGCTTTCAGGCCTTCAGATCCAGACTGAATTATACGACCTGCTTTTCTGGGACTCCAGCTGGCAGATGGCAGATTGTGGGACTTCTCAGCCTCCTCCATAATTGTGTGAACCAATTCCTTATCATAAATTACTGTCTCTCTCTCGATAGACAGGCATAGATAGATAGATAGATAGATAGATAGATAGATAGATAGATAGATACATACATACATACATACATAGTTAATAGATTATTAGTTCGGTATTTCTGAAGGACCCTAATACAAGCAGGTACTCAATTATGAAAAAAAAAATTACAATGTACCAGGCATTTGTTATTTGCCAGACACTCTTCTAAGCTTTTTACATATTCCAAGTCATGTAATCCTTACTGCATAGTTATAAGGAAAGGTGCAATTATTTCCTCCATTTTAAAGAGAAGGGCACTGAGGCACAAGGATGCAAAGTCACTTTCCTGGAAGGTGACAAGTGGCAGCATCCAGAGATGGGCCTAGGCAGCCTGAATTGAATTCGACTAATCTGATGGCCTTCCAAGCACCTTTAAGTGTTTTTTCTGCTACCCTAGGGGGTACACCTATTTGCCATTTCCTCCTTTCTCTTATGTTGCCACCTCTGAAGGAGGGATTCAAAGCCATGTTTGATCAGAATGTCAGGGTAGGCAGAAATGAATATGTGGAGTGAATACTTGGGCAATAAGGGGGAACTTTATTCTTTTCTAGCCTTGCTGATAATGTTCTAACACATATCAATTCATTTTCTTTTAGTGCATGCTTGAATCTTTTGTGAATTTTAAGAGTTTTAGGAGAGAAAGAGGGCAGAAAAATTTTGAATATCAATGATCATAAAACAGATTCACTCTATGTTCTGCTTTGGTAACTTGGTAATCAGATTGAATTTCTTTTTTAAAAAGGAATGAAGAAGAGAAAATTCCAGTCATCTGAGGTTTTTGATTGAGGCTTTGCAGTAAATTATGAGCTCAAAATAGAAACACTGCCTATTCATGTTTCTAACGGTAGCTATTAATGCTCAAGATGATCAGGCTGAACATCAGGAAACTTGAATTTGAGGAATATTTCTGGAGATGTCATTAAACATGAACTTCTGTGTGTCTACATCATGCTCCCTGGGTCCCAGGTCCTGTTCTGAACTGCAAAATTAGTAGATTGTCAGATCTCATGACCTGCAATGTGTTCCTGCTGTATCTCAAGGAAAATCTTACAGCCTCATAATTGAAATGTACGAAGATGTTCATTGATGGAACCCTTATTTGTAGTGGCAAAGTGGGAGAGTAGGTGACTTCACATTGCAGACTTCTATGCAGCAATTAAAATAATTGGTTTAGATGTACACACAGCAACATAACTCAAAACTGCAGTACTAATGGAATAAGAAAGAGATCTATGACACAGTACCACTTATGTAAATTAAAAACACATTCACCCAAACCAATCATACCTGTTCTACAAAAGCATATACAAAGAAAAGAATGCCTTTTCCAGTGATTTCTTTTTTCCTTTAAACAGGCTTTTAAAACAACCTGTATTTTTAAAAGTTAATATGTTAATATGTGCATTATAGGAAATTGAAAACCACAAGAAGCAAAGAACAAAGTCATTCACAATCACAAGCAGTTTATTGTTTGACATGTTCTTCTAGGTCCTTTGCGTGTGTAGGCACAACATCCAATCTTATGGGACTGAGATCGTACAGTATGTATCATGATTTTTCACACATCATGAATATTTATCAATTCAAAATCCCAAAGCTATGCGAGTATTTTGATAACCAAGAATACACTACACCAACTCAATCTGTTAAAAAAAAAAAAATGTAATCCTGCCTGTCTTGGGACAAAAATTTCATAGAAGACAAAAATGGCAACATGCCTCTAGATAAAAGCATTGGCAGAGTTCTGATTTAAATGCTGCATTCCCTTAATGCTCAATTTAAAATGAAACATACAGCAACAGAATACACTAAGTATAATGTTCCTAAGAGAATTCATTAGCAGAGCTATAACATTACAATATAAGCAAGGTATATTTCCATTGACTTACTTAATGTATTCCTATAGTACAGCCAAAAGAGATGCATACATCAATGGCAATCATCAAAATGTAAATAAGGACACATATGGACACATCTGCATACATCTCTCTCTCCCTGTATACTTCCTTCTGCCCCTCTGCTGCCAACCTAATGAACAAGTCCTGACATATACTGCTCAGAGGTGGTTTAACAATTCCATGTCCAAGATGCATCTTTTCTATCAATTATAACAAAGGTGTTTACAAATTGGCTAATTCACTAGCTCTAGTTTTTTTTTTTTTCTTTTTGAGATGGAGTCTCACTCTGTTGCCCAGGCTGGAGTGCAGTGGCGCAATCTCGGCTCATTGCAACATCCGCCTCCCAGGTTCAAGCAATTCTCCTGCCTCAGCCTTCTGAGTAGCGGGGACTACAGGTGCGCGCCACCACGCCCAGCTAATTTTTGTATTAGTAGAGACGGGGTTTCTGCACATTGGCCAGGATGGTCTCGATCTGTTGACCTTGTGATCCACCTGCCTCGGCCTCCCAAAGTGTTGGGATTACAGGCGTGAGCCACCGTAGCCGGTCCACTAGCTCTAGTTTTTATCATATGTTGTCACCTCAGACATTCGTAAAGGTTAGATGTTGCAAAATAATAAACTTTGTCCACAATAAACACAGGCACTTTACTAAAAATACTCATATAGACCTGTGGTTATCATCTAAAACCATCTTCTAGATATGGAGATACTAGCAAACAGCCCTTCCCTTCACCCTTCCTCTTCTCCCTTTTCCACCATCCCCAGTAACTAAGTATAGGACGTCTAGCTCCAAGAGGTGGACTAATAAAGGTCACTCCCAGAAGACAGGCTTTCCTAAAAACTAACAAAAGGACATTCCCAAAGGGACGGATTCACTACACCTATTTTTAACATACTTTGAGCATTAAGAGTTGTTTATCCTTTAATACACAATATTAACTAAAATGCACATATAGAACAATGGTTAGACTATCTGAACTAATCTAACTCAGGGGCACAAAACCCTTCTCCCTGCATACCTCCTCCCCCACTCTACTCCACCACCCAATGAATAGTCAGCATACGCTCCTAAGCATCAAGTTTTAACAATTCCATTTCCAAATGCAACCACTCCTAGAAGTACTGAAAACAAATGCTTAGAGGCATGTTACTTTAGCTCTCTACTTTTAACCCATGTTGTGCACCTTTTCTTTCTTTTTTTTTTTTTTTTTTTTTTTGAGACAGAGTCTTGCTCTGTTGCCAGGCTGGATACAGTAGCATGATCTCCCCCCACTGCAACCTCTGCCTCCCGGGTTCAAGCGATTCTCCTGCCTCAGCCTCCCAGGTAGCTGGGACTACAGGCATGCGCTACCATGATCAGCTAATTTTTGTAGAGATGGGGTTTCACCGTGTTGGCCAGGATGGTCTCAATCCCTTGACTTCGTGATCCGCCTGCCTAGGCCTCCCAAAGTGCCAGGATTACAGGTGTGAGCCACTGCACCTGGCTGTTGTGCACTTGTAAACACCTAGAAAGGCTAGATGTTTCAAACTGCACTGAAGTTTTCCATTACATATACAGTAGCATTGAATAAATGGTGTATATGCGTAACATAGACTATAATTTGAGTGTCTTCTAAATAGGAACATTCTGGCCTAGAACCCTTCCCTTTCTGACCTCTACCAACCCTGTTGACAGCTATAAGCCATCTGTAATGCTTAGGGGGGATTTTAACAATTTCATTTCTGTTTTTAAGAAATGTTCCCTATGAATTTTAACACAAAGCGTACTCAATGTATTCGTGTACTAACTCTACTTTTGTCATACACTGGCAACATCTTTAACACCGACTAAATGTAAATTAGGACTCCTATGTCTGCTTATATACACTATATACACAGCACAGTAAATGAAAATGCAGACCTAAGGGACAATGGTCAATGTGCCTCATCATAAACACACTGGACACTGGTAGAAAGCCCTTTGTACTTTGTGCTCCTCCTTTACCCTGAACCAGCACAAATATCATAATGTGTACTTCTCAGAGAATTGATCAATTCCCAAGACAATATTTCATATCAAAAGGATAACTACAAAACGTGTTATTTACTACGTCTACTTTTAACATACTTTGTGCACTTCTAAACATCTAGAAAGACGAGATGTTTCAAATAAGGACTTAAGTTTATCCACTATATACATAGCACTGTGGAATAAACTACACACATGTAACAATGGTTATATCTGAAAGTGTTTCCTAAATAGGAACATTCTGGTCTAGAACCCTTCATTCCTTCCAACTCCTCTCCACCACCAAACTGGTGGATATAGGCACATGTGTCACTTCAAGCTGACGTTATTTCACTTCCAAAAGTCCTTTTCAGAAGACAGCCTCTCTATGAATTTTAACAAAATGTACAAAATGCATTAGTTTACTAATTCTACTTTTGTCATACATTGGCAACCTATTTAATAGCTACAGACTAGATATTATAAAATCAGGACTCATTTGTCCAGTATATACACAATATATACAGTATAGCAAAGTTAAATGAAATGCATGTAACATATAGGCAATGGATTAAGCTGAAATGTTCTAATAAACAATGGCAAAACCTTTTGCAATTTCTTCCCTCCCACCTCCCACGTGGTTCAACAATTCCACTTCCAAACAGCATTTCCCATCAGTTTTTAAAAGTTATTTACAAAAAGTGTTATTCTAATACTACTTTAAAATACATCAGGTACTTCCAAATATCTCAAGACTAGACATTTCATAACTTGTCTACCACGTACACAGCACTGTTAAATAAAACTGCACACACATAACAATGGTTATCATCTGAGCTATCTTCTAAATGTGACCATTTTGGCCTTGAATCATTCCCTCTCCTCTTCCTTCTCTGCCTTCGATCCAGTGGACAAGTACAGGCACGTGTAATGCTTAGAGACTGTTGAACAAATTCCTATGCAAAAGTCAATTACAGAAGACAAGTTTCCCTATGAATTTCAACACAAAGTATACAAAATATGCCAATTTTACTACTTTGTCATACACTGGCAACCTCTTTAACATCAAGAGACTAGATGTTGAAACATTAGGACTATTTGTCCATTATATACACTATATACAGAGCAAAACAAAACACACAAAACATACAGAAAAACGGTGTCTGAAAATGTCCAAGTATGAACACACCAGCATATTATCTTTTGCAATTTCTTCCCTCCCACCTCCTCTAAACCATTGAACAAGTATAGACAGTACTATACTGCTTACAAAGGTGGCTTCGCAATTCAATTTCCAAAAGCATTTCCTGTGAATTTTAGCAAAAACATATTTACAAAGTGGTATTTTACTGCCTCTACATTTAACATACACCGGGCACTTCTAAACATCTAGATAGACTAGATGTTTCAAGTAAGGAGTTAATTTGTCCACTATGTACACAGCAGTCTTGAATAAACTGCAAACATGTAACAACAGTTATAATATGAAAGAGTCTTCCAAATGTGAACATTCTGGCCTAGAACCCTTCCCACCTCCATCAATCCAGTGGGCAAGAATGCTCAAATTTTCATAAGACAATCTTTCCTAGGACTTGTAAAACAAAATGTACAAAATATATTAATTTACAAACTCTACTTTTGTCATACACTGGCAACCTCTTTAACATCCAGAAAGACTAGATGTTGTAAATTAGGACTCGTTTGTCCTTTATGTATACTATACACACAGATAAGTAAAACAAAATGCAGACATAGCGATTCATCTTGCCTCACTGTAAGTAGGATGGCATACAGCTCTCTGCACCTCCCCTCCTCTCTCTTCCCCTGAACCACTGCACAAACACAATGAGTATTACTCAACAGGTGATTTGGTCATTTCCCCCAAAAAATAACATGTCTATGAATTGTAACAAAAAGATATTTACAAAATGTGATTTTACTACCTCTAATTCTAACATATATCAGACACTTCAGAATATCTAAAAAGAATAGACATTTCAAAAAAGCTTAGCATTGTCAACTATATACACAGTAGTGAGGAATAAAATGCACACAAAATACTGGATAGAATATGAAAATATCTTCTAAATATGACCAGTCTGGCATAGAACCTTCTTTTCTTCCTTTTCGGGTCTTCCAGCTCCATGTCATCTAACCCACTGAACAAACGTGGACATATAGCTTCCAGAGGCCGTCTTAACAACTCCATTTCCAAAAGTCATTTCCAGAAGACATGTATTTTCTACGATTTCTTTTAAATATATGAGAATTTACAAGATGTGTGACTTTCTAACTATCATACGTCGGCAACCTCTTTCCATCTAGAAGGGCTAGATTTTGACAAATGTTTTCTATTAAAAGGTTAGGGTGGAGCTGAGAGCAGCTTTTTCATATTATATACACAGGCCTTCCATAACCGCCAGTAAATCTTCCCAGAGGGTGGTGGGCATTTCCGATGGGCCAAACGTGGCCTGTCATTCTACCATTTCTCTCTTCCGACAGCAAGGTCTGGTAGTACGAAGACCAACCGCCCCATGTCCGCTAACCGTTCCACCCGTCGTCCTTCGGGACTTCGCTCACCTCGCAGGCCCGTTAAGGCCTTTGTCCGTTGTCGTCAGGACTAGGCAGGTCTTGCCCAATGGCGACAGACAGGTCACCCGGGACCCAGATCTGGCGGTTCCATGGCCTGAAGAGGCGGCCGAGCCTGCCTGCGTTCCTAGGCCGCCTTCCCGGGCCCTCCACGCCTTAACGGCCTCCGCCGCGCGGCGTTCGAGCGGCCGCCATGCTTCCCAGCCCGCCACTCCCGCCACCAGGCCCGGCAGGCTTGGGCCGGGAGACTCGACGGCCGGCGGGGTCCGGGCTGGGAGAGGCCAACGCCGCCATCAGTCACCGAGGTAGGGTGGAGAAGAGAGGTTCGACGCCGCTTCAAGGCCTGGGCCCAGTCACAGTAGAGGCCTCCCGTATCTGCAGGGCAGAGGGCGCGGCCTGTCCCGGGGTCCCCAAGCTCACCCGCCGACCCAGGGCCGGAGGGCCTGGGGGGCCCAGGAGGAGCGGGGCCGGAACTTTTCTTGCAGTGAGTCAGGATGAGGTGGGGAATGAGACTGAGGAAAGGGAATTAAAAAGAAATCTATAACTAAATAAATAAGAGCCCTACAGTAATGATAATGAACCATGAAGAGGCTCATTAGAATGAATGGTGATCCACATTCATTCAACTCTGCATGTGAAGGAGGGAGAGGGCAAGACAACTAGAGACAGAGGAGAAACAGGGAAAGGAGGTGAGATTTCAAAACACCAGTAGGTTCTGAAATTATTTTCTGAGTACAGAATACGTTTTGCTGTCCTTGGAGTGGCTAATAAAAACAGAGTGCTTTTATTCCGGAACTCGGAAAAATTATTTTTTAAAAGAGCAGGTAGGAAAACGTAGCGTAAACTTATACTCGAGAAAACATGGCGTAAACTTAAAGTCGATTTGTGTGTAAATACTAAAAGCAGCAGCTGTCAGGAGTGGGATTCGAACCCACGCCTCCAGGGGAGACTGCGACCTGAACGCAGCGCCTTAGACCGCTCGGCCATCCTGACTAGCTTACTGCTTTAACTGCTCAGAACTCACTTCTGTCTCTATCTAAAAGCTATTCGTTTCCCCCCCAACCGGCCCCCTCAGTCCCCACCCCCGCCCACCCC
>NW_016813956.1:719815-722873 GCF_001698545.2 Rhinopithecus bieti | reverse complement strand
CCCCCTTGTTTCTCTTTTTCTCAAGATATGGGCATTGCTGGGTTAAAAGGTAAGCTGCCACTCCACGAACTGCCTCGGACGGCGACCCGGAGCTGAAGCACTGCATAGGACAGGTTGTCGGGGCCACAGAGCGGCGCCTCCCAAGAGAACGCCGAGTCGCTCGTAGGCTGCGCGGGGAGGGCGGCGGCGGGCGGGGCGGGGAGCAGCTGGGCGGGGCGGAGCGAGGGGCGGGCGTGAGCAAGCTCAGGGCCGAGTGACTACAGCGGAAGACGGCGATCGCGCGATCGCGCCCTACTCTCAACTGAATTCTAGTTAAAATAATGGCAATCCTGTTGAACTCGACATTGCTAGACTACCTGGCTTAAATTTACGCTTAACTCCCAGGAAGTTTTAGGCTTACTCCAGTTTTTTGCTGGAACAAGGTGCTCGCTGATCCCTCTCCTTTGCGTTCTGCTGCAAATCTCCCAGCACGTGGTTACTGTTGGCGAGGCGGGTGGAGGGGGCGGGGAGAGTGGGTAGGCTGGCTTGTCTTGCCTCTCGGTCGGAGTTTATGGAGGATTTGTGTACTTTTCGGTGTGGATGTTATACTGTAATAAAAACTTTAAAACGCAAAAGCAAAAACAACAGCAACAATAAAGGGGAGTAGCTTATGTATTTTACTACACCCGGCACAGCGGGTACTTGATAGAAGGCCTCTAGCACAACAACTTTTCTAAACATAAAGGTCAGAGGTGAACTACTTTAAATGTTGTTAGCAAGGGTTAGCAGTCAGGATGCCATGGGTCGGAATATCACTGACTGGAAGTCAGGGGACCTGAATACGAATTTCAGACAGCATTAGAACTGGTCACTAACTACCTGGAGAATCTTAGATAAGTCATTTTGCTTCTGTGGACATTAGAAACAGCTTTCTTAGACACCTATAATGGTTTCATCGTGAGTTCAATTGATAGAATACAATGCTTAATCCCTTAAATTAAGCATTAAATTCCCATCTCCAGGGAATCAATTAGAGGCAAATTCTGTTCTTCCCAGGCCTACCAATTCAGAAGTTGTGCTATGTCCAACATGGTGACTACAGTTAATAACAACGTTATTGAATACTTGAAAATTGCTGAGAGTGGATTTTAAATGTTCTCGCCACAAAAAGAAAAAGATAAGTATGTGATGTAATTGATATGTTAATTAGCTTGATTTAGCCTTCCCACAATGTACACATAGAACAAAACATCATTTTGTACATCATAAATATACATATATCTTTATTTGTTGATTTTAAAAATATAAATAAGCAAATTAAGAAGTTATGGGGAGAGAATCCCACAGTAAGTGTTTAATAAGTCCTCTGCAAGGCCTCTAAAATGCAGTCACCTCTGCTCTTTTCACAGGGTAGTATACTGGTGGATACCAACTTTGGAGACAAGAGAGGAGAGAGGCAATTCATTCATCCAACATACAGGAAATATTTATTGGGTACCCACTATGTGCCAGGCAGAGTTCTAGGTGCTGGTGATCCAACAGTAAACAGACAGAAGAAGCTCCACCATCGAAGGGCTTACACTATAATGGGGCAGTGAGCCCAAGAAACATGAAATAAAATGGACAGAGCTGTGCTCCCTTCGGCAAGCACTTACACTAAAATTGGAACAATGCAGAGAAGATTAGCATGGCCTTTGCACAAGGATGACAGGCAAATTTATGAAGCATTCTTTTCTTTTTGAGACAAAGTCTCGCTCTTGTCGCCCAGGCTGGAGTGCAGTGGCGCGATCTTGGCTCACTGCAACCTCCGCCTCCCGGGTTCAAGCGACTCTCCTGCCTCAGCCTCCCGAGGAGCTGAGAATAAAGGCGCCCGCCACCATACCCGGCTAATTTTTGTATTTTTAGTAGAGACGGGGTTTCACCATGTTGGCCAGGTTGGTCTTGAACTCCTGACCTCAGGCAATCCATTCTCCTCAAGTCTCCCAAAGGGCTGGGATGACAGGCGTGAGCCACCGTGCCCAACTAAAGCATTCCATTTTTTACAAAAAGAATAAAAAATTAAAAAAATAATAAAATAGAGAAGCTGAGTCCTCTAATAAAGTAGTTATTTTAACTGCAGTCTCTAGGCCTCATGAGAAATCCCAGCTTAGTTCCTCAATGAAAATTAGAATCGCCCTCTAAAGAAAGAGAAGTGGGAGAGGAAAAGTCCAATTTAGAAACAATATATGTATTTTTTGAGATGGGATCTGGCTCTGTTGCCCATGCTAGAGAGCAGCGGCATGATCCTGGCTCACTGTAGCCTCGAACTCCCTAAGGAGGAGTACAGGAGCAAGGATTACAGTAGCTAGGACTACAGGCACACATCAGCTGGCCTGGCTGTTTTTTGTTTTTTTGTTATTATGTTGCCCTGGCTAGATAGTTTTATAAAAGGTTGAAAATGTCCAGGCACAGTGGCTCACACCTGTAATCCCACCATTTTGGGAGGCCGAGGCGGGTGGATCACGTGAAGTCAGGACTTCGAGACAAGTGTAGCCAGCATGGTGAAAACCCATCTCAACTAAAAATACAGGAACAACAACAACAAAAATATTAGCCAGGCGTGGTGGCACATGCTTGTAATCCCAGCTACTTGGGAGGCTGAGGTAGGAGAATCGCTTGAACCTGGGAGGCAGAGGTTGCAGTGAGCCGATATCGTGCCATTGCACTCCAGCCTGGGCAACAAGAGTAAAATTCTATCTCAAATAAATAAATGGTTAAAAATATAGAAAGCAAAACTAAGGCCAGACGTGGTGGCTTCACGCCTGTAATCCCAGCACTTTGGGAGGCCAAGGCGGGCGGATCACCTGAGGTCAGGAGTTCAAGACTAACCTGGCCAACAAGTGGGGGTTTCAACCCCGTCTCTATTAAAATACAAAAATAGCTAGGCGAGGTGACCCATACCTGTAATCCCAGCTACTTGGGAGGCTGAGGCAGGAGAATCGCTTCAACCTGGAAGGCAGAGGTTGCAGTGAGCCGAGACTGCCATTGCACCCCAGCCTTGACAACAAGAACGAAACTTCCTCCCACCCCCATCCCCCCA
>NW_016813956.1:684663-719566 GCF_001698545.2 Rhinopithecus bieti | reverse complement strand
CCACCCCCAGCTCTGGCTGGCTTTGCCTAGGCTCATTTATGCCCGCCATTCAGCCAAGATGCCAAGCCTCTCTTTTCATAAAGTCTTTCATTCCCAAGGAGGCTAGATGTGATGGGAAAGCAGTTCCCAGAGGTCATGCCCCAGTGTGCACGTTCTTATCGAACTTCTGCTTGCCTCACATTACCCAAAGCAAGTCACACGGCACAAACCAAAGGCAGTGTAGGCAGAGGGTACTACAAGGGTAGGGCCCAGGTGTATTTGTACAACCATCTACTACAGTAATCTTAAAGAATAGTGAGAAGAAACAAAATTAACAATTGAAAAACTAAATCGTAAGACACAAAATTGAAAATTAGGTGAAAGATAAGAAGAGGATAGAGAGTGAGTGTTCATACAAATTTCTTGAGGTAAGCTGTTTTCTGGTGAAGCATGGGATTTACTCAGCCAGAGGGTATAAGGGCTCAGGGCTCTCAAATAAGATTACTAGATGAAATACAGGATACATAGTTAAATTAGAATTTCAGATAAACCATGAATGACTTTTTAGTTTAAGTATGTCCAACATTAAAATACATTATTTGCTAAATCCCAAAGAGGCTAAGTCAATAAAAGTCTACTTGGTAGGCAGGGTTTGGTCTGTCCCCACGTATGTTTGAAAACATCCAGCAGCCATCTCTCTCGGGTAGTTTAACCATACTATCCCTGACCTCCAGGTCAGTTTCAAACTTCCTTGAACTTTGAGCATAATCATGACTTAATCTGTCGGTTGATATTTATTAAGCAACTAATATGTGCCAGGTACTTGATTTACAAACAAAATGAAATCCCTGCTTTTGTGGATTCTTGCCTCTGTGATGAAGAAAGACTATTTAAAAAATGCATATAGTTTCAAGTATTAATAAGTACTTTTAAGAAAATTAGTAATTGTGCAGGAGCTTTCCCAAAAGAAAAGTAGTGCAGGGTGACGGGTCAGAAAGTAGAAAAGTGGGAGGCGGGTGCTATTTTACAGAGGGTGGTTAGAGACATCATTTGAACAGAAACCTGAATGAAATGGGGGGCAAGACAAACACATATCACACATATCCAGGGGACACACAGAGGGCACAGCAAGGGCAAAGAGCATGGGGAGAGAATGAAGGAGCAACAAAAGGCTTCTGTGTCTGGAGAAGAGGAATAAGTAAATGAAAGAGATGAAACTACAGATATAGCCAAGGACCAGATGGTGTTAGTAGGGCCTGAATTTAATCCTGAGGCTGCATTGGGAAGCCATTGGAGAATTTTAATAACATAATCTGATTTGTCTTTGAAAACAATGCTCTGGGCGTGGCACAGTGGCTCATGCCTGTAATCCCAGCACTTTGGAAGGCGGAGGAGGACAGATGGCTTGAGCTTAGGAGTTGAAGACCATCCTGGGCAACAAAGGGAGATCCTGTCTCTAAAACAAACAAACAAACAAACAAACAAAAAATACCCAGCCTGGGCCACAGAGTGAGACTCTATTTCTTTGTCTTTTCTTTTCCTTTTATTTTTTTGAGATGGAGTCTTGCTCTGTCGTCAGGCTGGAGTGCAGTGGCACGATCTCGGCTCACTCCAACCTCTGGCTCCCTGGTTCAAGCAATTCTCCTGCCTCAGCCTTCGGAGTAGCTGGGACTACAGGCGCACGCCACCACACCCAGCTAATTTTTGTATTTTTTATAGAGATGGGGTTTCACCATATTGAGCAGGATGGTCTCGATCTCTTGACCTCATGATCCGCCTGCCTTGGCCTTCCAAAGTGCTGGGATTTCAGGTGTGAGCCACCACACCTGGCTGTGAGTCTCTATTTCAAAACCAAACCAAACCAAACCAAACAATACTCTCGTCTTTGTGGGTAACTGACCATAGAGGCAAGGGTTGAAGCAGGTGCTATATAAAAAATCCAGGTAAGAAGTGATGATGGCTTAGGGAGCTAGTGGTAAAGAAGGAAAGAAGTGCTCATGTCCAGGATATGTTTTGAAGGCAGAGCTGACAGGACTTACTAGGCATTTGGAGGTGGAAAATGAGATAAAAAGAGGAATTAGTGCTTATACCTATATTTTTGGCTCGAGAAAATGGATGACAATTAGAGTCATTAATGGAGTGGAAAAGATTAAGTAAGGTGTAAATTGGTCAGAGGGAATCTAGAGTTGTACTTTGGTTCCCTTAAATTTGAGGTACCTATTTTTTATCACAGAGAAGATGTTCAAGAGGCAGTAGAATAAGTAAGGCCATTGGGAAACCATGTTGGGGCCAGAGTCATCAATGCAGGAGTAGTAAGCCAATAGGTGAGAGTTAATGCTGCAGACCTAGAGAAAAATTCAGTCTTCAGCGGCTCTTGAAAGGATTAAAAGGCTTTAAACAACAATATACTCGTCAGAATTACAATTCAACAACTACAACAATGTAACAGTGTCTCACTGTGGTTATTACAATCTAAAGCCACTGTCCTGACACTTGATTATCTTCCACTGCTGTTTTGCTGTTTGAATGGAACTGGTGGCTGCCTTCACCTCTCTCTCTTAGAAGAACATGAGGCCAAATTCTTGTATAGTCCAGCAGAAGGTCTTTCTGTGGCAGTGGCTTGATGTTATGTTAACTTTCTTACCTCCTACTGGTTCTAAGTTGTATACTGCTTTGTAAACTAACACAAGATTTGCTCAGCTTATAGGATTGCTTGAAAGTCATTTTCTGGACAGTGTACTTTGTACCCAACCAACAGCATGGACCCTGGAGTCAGATGGCCTGGAGTCAAATCTCATCTCTGCTTACTCTCCAGCAGGTGATAGAAGCCATTTTATCTCTCTGCTCCCCAGACTCTTTATTTGTAAAATGGAGACTGCACTGATACCTACCTACCTCCTAGGGGTCTGAAAAATGGCAGGAATTACAACATGCAAAATACAGGACCTGATGCATAATAAGTACTTTGTTACTGTTAATACTATGAGTATGCATATTCAGTCACTACATAAATGCATTTTGCACAATTATCAAAATTTGGAGATATTTCTCTTTCTTTCTTTCTTTTTTTCTTGAGACAGAGTCTCGCTCTGTCACCCAAGCTGGAGTGTAATGGTGCAATCTTGGCTCACTGCTACCGCTGCCTCCTAGGTTCAAGCGATTCTCCTGCCTTAGCCTCCCGAGTAGCTGGCGCCACAGGCGTGGGCCACCACGCTGGGTTAATTTTTGTAATTTTAGTAGAGATGGGATTTCGCCATGTTGGCCAGGCTGGTCTCAAACTCCTAACCTCAGGTGATCCACTGTCTCAGCCTCCCAAAGTGCTGGGATTACAGGCATGAGCCACTGCACCCAGTGAGATATTCCTCTAGAAAGACTCTTGTTACTTCAACTAAGATCTTCAATACCGAGTAGATGCATAATATTTTGAAGCACACATGTAGTCTGTTCTCAAACAATAAAGTGCACATGAATCACCATGTTGTTAAATGCAGTTTCTGATTCAGGAGGTCTCAGTGAGACCTAAGGTTTTGTGGTTCTAACAAGCCAGTCCAGAATCAGCATGAGTAGCAATGCTTTAAAGTATGCATGGAATCCCTATGCAGCTCTCTCCTCCATGGTCAGCCAGTCTTCTATGATGGATGATTGTTGCTCATCTGACCTTTCCTTGGAAGCTCTTGGCACCACATATATATATAATATATATAAAATATATAATAGATTATAATATATAATATATATTATATACAATATGTAATATATGTGTGTATATATTATATATGTGTGTGTGTGTATGTGTCTGTGTGTGTATATATATGTTTTAAATGAAAGGATAAACCCAAATATTGGCATTGGTCATATTTGAGTGATGAGATTTCGGACCATTTTTACTTTGTAAAATACATTTTCATGTATTTTCAGGAAAATGAGTTATTTCCATTTTAAAATAATACGATGAGAGCAAGAGTAAATGTGTATGTAGTTGGGAGTAGACTGTCAAAGACTATTGCAAGAGGGGTATTTGAGGAAATATGAGTGCTGTCTGTAGGCAGAAGAGACATGACTCAAGATGTGTGGAGGAATGGCATGGAAGAGCTGCTATTGATTAGGGAATAGGGAAGTAGTTCAGTTATTTTTCTCACAATCTGAATGTCTGGGTTTAGTTACCTCATAGTCTCTGTTAAATAGAGGCAGGCTTCCAGAAACATGTGACTACCAGAGCTGGCATTTGGCAGTGTGAAATAAAGTCAGCTGTTATTATTTTAGGAGTATGTGCATTTTAGTATGATTTTAGTTGTAGGGTAGAAAGGTGTTTGTTTCTAGATTTTAAAAAAATCAGACATTAGCAAATACTTCAGTTAGTTTCAGTGCTTTTGAAATCATAGTGTCACCTACTTTGCCTGGGTGACTAACACAGGCTTTGGTAAAGCATTGGCGATGCAACATTTCTTGTCTTTTAGAAGATTTGGAAATAAGGCCAGACATACTGAGACTGATAATTTCCTTATCTCTGGGGCACACTTCTTATAGCTGGTGCCACCAGGACAGGGAGCCAAAGGCAGGTTCTTAGCTCTAGCGCATAAATTATTTTATTTATTTATTTATTTATTTATTTTGAGGCAATGTCTGGCTCTGTCCCCAGGCTGGAGTGCAGTGGAATGATGTTGGCTCACTGTGACCTCTGCTTCCCAGGCTCAAGCCATCCCCCAACCTCAGCCTCCCGAATAGATGGGACTACAGGCGTGTGTCACCATGCCTGGCTAATTTTTATATTTTTAGTATAGACAGGGTTTTGCCATGTTGACCAGGCTGGCCTCAGAACTCCTGGCCTCAAGTGATCCACCCACCTTGGCCTCCCCAAAGTGCTGGGATTACAGTTGTGAGCCACTGCGCCTGGCCCACATAAATTCTTTCTAAGGGGTGTGTCTGGCTGGAGCTGGAGGGAAAAAGGAAGGAGGACATGGTATCTCCTAAGAATCTACCACAAGCTCAGTACTGTGCCCAGTGACCATTTTCCTGGAAGGTCATGGGGAAAAAGGAAAGAGAAGTCATAGAGCTGATTATAATCTGTGACTGTTCTTTTTCCCTACTCTCAGAGGGGGATTTCTGTGGCAGTCCATCTATTCTGGGTGAGGTTTAGAGATACATTTCAAGATATACATTACACATTAAATCAGTAAAGCTACTGCCTGTGGTTCTTAAATATTTACTATTTTTAATAGAATGATTATGAATTGGTTTTGTTTTTACTTTGGCGTGAAATCTATTCAGAATGGGGATAAGGAAGGTGTTGAGGTAAAGGCTTGTATCCAAATACACACTTGAATGTAATGCATAACCCCAAGTGAATTCCCATTTGACCCCCTTTTCTCTCCCCTCAGCTCCAGAAACAAGCCCATTTTCCTCTTTCTGGCTGATACCATCCATTCTTCAACTTGAGAGTCCTCTTCTCTGTGGCCCACACTAGAATGCAATGCAGGCTCACAGCTTCTCCACTGCCTACTTGCCCCTAAAACAAATAGAATGCTTTGGAGGATTTTAATATTGCAGAAATAGGTGTTGGATTTAAGCAAGTAAGTGCAGGGAGGATTATAATGTATCCTGAAAGTATTAGAGTGGTATTTACTTTCATGATGCATCATAATGTATTATAAATAGATCGAGCAATTTCTTTTAGTTCCTTTTTTAGTCTTCTCTTTCCTCTTCTTGGAATCCCAGTTTCATTCAAACATCCCTTTTAAATCCAGGGACTGATGCTACTAATCCTCCTCCTTCCTTCAATAGAGTTTACTCTTGATTTTATCCAACCTATCCTGCAAATACATGTTTACTGATTTATTATAAAGGATATTACAAAGTATACAGATGAACAGCTAGATGGAAAATATGTATAGGGCAAGGTGTGTGGGGAGGGGCATGCAGCTCCCAAGCCTTCTCTGTGCACACACCGCCCTCCAGGAACCTCCAGGTATTCAGCTATCCAAAGGAACACAATGCCAGTGGCTACCTACCCACTGCCCCTGTTTGGGTGGTGACTCCATTTCTACTGCTGTAAAGGTAACCTGATCGATGGTATAGATAAGTGAAGCCAGCTCTTTAAATTAACAGTACTTTTCCAAGAGGAGGAAATGTTTGGGAAATCTTTAATGTTAAGGCCTTGGAATTAAAGGAAGAAAAATGGGGTGGGTGATCTTTGGAAATTATTTGATATAGTTTGGATCTGTGTCCCCACCCAAATTCCATGTTCAACTGTAATCCCTAATGTTGGAGGTGTGGCCCATTGGGAGGTAATTAGATAATGGGGGCAGTTTCTCATGAGTGGTTTAGCACCATCCTCTCAGTGCTATATTTTTTTATTTTTCTTTTTTTCTTTCTTTTCTTTTTGGAGATAGAGTCTCTATCTGTCGCCCAGGCTGGAGTGAAGTGAGTGGCATGATCTCGGCTCACTGCAACCTCTGCCTCCCAGGTTCAACCAGTTCTCCTGCCTCAGTCTCCCGAGTAGGTGGGACTGCAGACATATGCCACCATGACTACCTAATTTTTTTGGTATTTTTAGTAGAGACAGGGTTTCACCATGTTAGCCAGGCTGGTCTTGAGCTCCTGACCTCAGGTGATCTACCCACCTCGGCCTCCTAAAGTGCTGGGATTACAGGCGTGAGCCACCATGCCCGGCCAGTGCTATTTTTGTGATAGTGAATGAGTGACTAATTATGAGATCTGATTGTTTAAAAGTGTGTAACACATCCCCTGCTCCCCCAACCTCCTCCCCTATCCCTGCTGCTGTCTTCCTTCTGCCACGGCCATTAAGACTTGCCTGCTTCCCCTTTGCCTTCTGCCATGATTGTAAATTTCCTGAGGCCGCCCCAGAAGCTGAGCAGAAGCTGTCATGCCTACAGAACTATGAACCAATTAAACTTCTTATCTTTTTTTTTTTTTTTCTGAGACGGAGTCTTGCTGTGTCACCCAGGCTGTAGTGCAATGGTACGATCTCAGCTCATTGCAACCTCCGTGTCCCAGGTTCAAGTGATTCTCCTGCCTCAGCCTTCTGAGTAGCTTAGATTACGGGTGCCTGCCACCACACCTGGCTGATTTTTGTATTTTTAGTAGAGGCGGGGTTTCACCATGTTTGTCAGGCTAGTCTCAAACTCCTGACCTCGTGATCCACCCGTCTCGGCCTCCCAAAGTGCTGGGATTACAGGCGTGAGCCACCGTGCCCAGCCTAAACTTCTTATCTTTATAAATTACCCAGTTTCAGGTATTTCTTTACAGAAATATGAGAATGGACTAACACAAAATTGTTCCTGAGTTGAGATTCTGTATTCCTACTTGAAGACTGTTGGTAAGTAGTTGTTCCCTCATGAGGCATCAGCCCCTATGTGCACCTGCCCTGGTGAGCCCACTGCCATCAGGCCTAGAGATGAGTCTTAGACCACATACAATGACAAAGCTTTGGACAGCTGCATTCCCATGCAAGTTTCTTTCCCTATGTTTTATTTTGTTTCAGTTAACATAAAGAAAGGTTAAGAGGCTGCTCTCAGCAATCAGACAAATTTATTTATTAGGTAAAGACAATGAGCAACATCTATCCTGGAAAATGGAGAATACAACGGAAATGGAAGGTGTAAGCCGGAGTTCATTGGCAAGACAAGCCACATGTATACAGGAAAGTGCTCAGGGGCAAATACATAGGTGCAGTCAGTCCAGCTGTGCTGAACACAAGAATGCGGCATTCAGGGGACCCTGAGGAGAGGCAGCATGTAGGAAAGGTGGGTAGGGAAACAGTGAAAGGTGCACAGTGTGGAAATGGAGGCAGTTAAAGTAACCGAAGGTGTGCGTAAGGGGTTTGGGCATTGAGATGAGGGCTGAGGTGACATAAGGTTGAGATGGTGGCTGATCAAGTAATGATATCACTGAAGGATGATTTCTAGGAATGTCTTTGAAATGGAGAGATGCTATAACAAAAAGAAGAGGACAACTGGAAACTTGTGGAGTCAACATACTGAGGGTGGAATGACCTCCAGGCAAGGGAGAAACAGGAGGGCGCAGAGAAAAGAATACGGCACAAAGGACAGTGGTACAAACAACTTTCGAGTTTTGTCAAAAATTCTCTCCTCTATCACACTTTCTGCCTGACTCTTCATCCCTGCTCATCTCAGTTCTTCTCTGCTCCCCCTTTTCCAGAGCTCAGCACCCATAGAAGTGGGGCCAGTCTCCTCTATCCTATAGGACATGGCTTAGAAAATTTGAGATATAGGCTGTGAAAACTCTATGGGTGAGCCAGGTGTTCATCATGTGCCTGGGTTCACCTCACTTCCCTCCATCATAATGTTCCCTCCAAGTTCCTTTATGGGATTTCAGCCTGAGATTGTCCTTTCGCAGCACATTTTGAATTTTCCACTTGCCTAAAGCCTGTTTTTCCACATACCCTTATCCTGGATACCAAGACATTTCAACCACAACCCCTTGCTAACCTGACCCGATCTCGATCCCTAATCTGTCCTTTTGAGTTTGCTCCAAGCAGTTTCCTATAGGTTCTAGTCTTAAGGGATTAGGAGAACACAAGAAGCAGTTTGAGTCACCCCTCCATCCCCCAAATATTGGTACAGAAACAGATTCGGAAGGTGCGATCCCCACCCTCTCTAGCAGCAGTAATGCAACCTTCACAGGATTGATTAATTGCCACCCAACAGGAAGAAACAGGCTGGGTGAAGCTGGCTGGTGAAGCCTCAGAAGGCTATGGAGGAGAGGGGTTAGAGGAAAGGAAAACAGATGAGCTGGGATATTCCTTAAGGTGCCCCTTGGCTGGGTTGGGTAGGGATTAGCTTAGAATGGAGTGTGTCTGCATCTACAGAGGCAGAGTCCTCCCCTATGGGGGACAATGGGATCTCCTTAGAAAGGTCCTGGGCATTAGCAATGACTGTGACCCCCTCAGGCCCATCACCAATTGGGCAGATGGTCAGGGGCTTTTTACCACAGGACCATAGGCAAAAGAAGGGCCGGAGGGGGCCAGAGAAAGAGACGTTGGAGAAAGTGTAGATATGAGATCCATCATTCATGTTGTAGAAGGAGATGTCTCCTGATTCATAGTCTAGGAAAATCCCAACCCGGCGTGGGGGTCCTGCCAATGGGAGAGGGGTCCGGAGAGGAGTGAGGGCCCAGTACCCATTTCCATACAACTCTACAGCCCAGAACCCATTCTCAGGAGTCATGGGGTCGAATCCTTTCTTCATCACATTCTCCCTGCACACACCGATTGCCCAGTCAGTCCTGTCTCCCACCTCCACCTCCCAGTAATGCCTTCCTGAGGTGAAGGTCTCACGGCCCAACACACAAGGCCAGGAGTCAAATCTCTCTGGTTTCTCAGGCAGTTTCTGACGTGAATCTTCCAGTCGAACAGATTTTGAATCCTCATAAAGAAAGAGGTGGGGATGAGCTGTGTCTGGGTCCAGAGTCACATCAACTGGAGAGAAAGAAACAGCAGATCTGACATCAGTGAATATTACAGGTTGCAGAACTGTCTTTCCTTCTCCTAAGAAACAGAGCACTGTTGTAGGAGTTGACAGGTCTCCTGGAGGTGGGGAGATGTTTGGCCTGCTCATGGGCCTCCATTCACCACAGGATCCCCCCTTACCAGCAGCCAGAGGGTGATGTAAGAGCTGATTGTGCCTAGGGCCTAATGGGACTCTGCTGGAAGGGGCTTGTCTCCTGGCCATCTTCCGAGGGTTCTCTGTGTGCCTCACAGAAACTGTTGAGGCCATTTGTCATCACTGGTTTCCTTCCTGTCCTCATCACTAAAGTGTGTTAGTGTTTTCATTTCCAAGTATCATAGCACTTTGAATTCCCAGGGGATAGAGCCTCAGAGCCCTAGAGAAGTTCAGAGCCACTGACCTGCATGCAATGTAGCCTTTCTCCATTCTGCAACAAAAGAGAAAGATAGTCATTGACAGGTTATATAATAGAGAGAGAAAACTCTGTGGGTGAAATAACAAGAAGACAGAACTTACTGAGTTCTTCCAGGAGTCTCTCTGGAAAAGAAACAAAAATACCTCAATATATAGTGGATGTAAAGGAGGGGACAAAACTCGTGTGGGAAACACACAAAGGAGGAACTGTTTAATTCATGACTACTTGAATATTGAAGCACTGCCAATAAATCAAGAACAAGGATTTTGTTTTGCTTTGTTTTTGAAGAAAGATGCAGGAAGTTCCTACATATTGGAACTCACTTGGGCTCAGATTTTTTTTTTTTTTCTTTTTAGATAGAATCTCATTCTGTCACCCAGTCTAGAGTGCAGTGGTGCAATCTCAGCTCACTGTAACCTCCATCTCCCAGGGTCAAGCAATTCTGCCGCCTCAGCCTCCTGAGTAGATGGGACTACAGGTGTGCGCCACCATCCTGGCTAAATTGTGTATTTTTAGTAGAGACGGGGTTTCACCATGTTGTCTGGTCTTGAACTCCTGACCTCATGTGATCCACCCACCTTGGCCTCCCGAAGTGCTAAGATTATAGGCATGAGCCACTGCACCTGGCCTCAGATCTTTGATAATAAGATTGGTACTGGGTAATTGAGTTAAAAGTGGGAGTAGGGTCTGAGGGTGGGTAGTGAGTAAACATCAGGCCTGATATCTTGATTAGACTCTGCCTATGCCCCAAACTTCTGTGCTTCTTCATATTGGCATCTGTGACTTCAGGAGCCTTATGATTCCTTCCAATTTTCAGAATTCTAGAATCAAGTATCTTCTTCTTTTTTTTGAGATGGAGTCTTACACTGTTGCTCAGGCTAGAGTGCAATGGCATGGTCTTGGCTTACTGCAACCTCCGCCTCCCAGGTTCAAGCAATTCTCCTGCCTCAGCCTCCCAAGTAGCTGGGATTACAGACACCCACCACCAAGCCTGGCTAATTTTTGTATTTTTAGTCGAGATGGAGTTTTGCCATGTTGGCCAGGCTGATCTCGAACTCCTGACCTCAGGTGATCCACCTGCCTCGGCCTCCAAAACTGCTGGGATTATAGGTGTGAGCCACCATGCCCAGCCTCAAATATCTTCCTGTCATCCTAAAGGAAGTCATTCTAAAGCACTTGGATCCAGCCTGCCTCTGAAGCACTCCTGACACGTAGCCCTTGTGGATTCTATGATGTACCTTTAGAGCTGAATTCATTCCTTCTCTCTCTGGATCTTTCGTTGTATAGTCTCCAAGTGAAAAATATGGACCCAATGGTGAGAAGTCCTAGAACCATCAGGATGACAGCCACAGCCACTATCCAAGGAGTCAGCCTTGGGAGGGAGGAAGCTAAAACAAAATCCCCAAGAAGGACATTAGTTGAGAAACGCTGAGCAAGTCTGGCTTTTCTCCAGATTCCAAAGAAGGGTAGAAGAGTTGATGGCCTGGACCACTCTCCTCCCTCATATAGCAAAAAAAATAGTCAGTCCAATGCCACTCTAAAATTTTCAGAAAAAAACTGACTTCAAGCAGGAGTCAGCAGAGAAAGAGAGAAATGAAGAGTAATTTGAGGACAGGACCTGTGAAATAATAAATATAATGGACAAATTCATGTCATTATGGAAATTCCTCCTTAACTATCAGTGCACAATGGGAGCCAAGCGGATGAAGGAGGTAAATAAGGAAAGGGAAATGTGCCTCTATATGTAACAGAATGGGACTCATTGACCAAAGAATAAGGAAAGTTCCTGCCTGAACCAGAGACAGTATCTGGGGAATAATGAGAGGATTTGCTTCCCTGAGGACCCTGGAAACCTAGACAGAGCTCTAGCACAGGATGGGAGGGAGAAGTGGGTATGGGTGGAAATGGCAAAAGTAGAAAAAAACTTAGTCTTTTTTTTTGAGACAGAGTCTCGTTCTGTCGCCCAGGCTGGAGTACAGTGGCGCGATCTCAGCTCACTGCAAGCTCTGCCTCTCAGGTTCACGCCATTCTCCTGCCTCAGCCTCCCGAGTAGCTGGGACTACAGGCACCTGCCACCATGCCCGGCTAATTTTTTTGTATTTTTAGTAGAAGCGGGGTTTCACCGTGTTAGTCAGGATGGTCTCGATCTCTTGACCTCGTGGTCTCCCCCCGTATCAGCCTCCCAAAGTGCTGGGATTACAGGCATGAGCCACCGCGCCCAGTCAACTTAGTCTTTTTGTTTACTTGAGGCGAGAAGGCTCTGGATCAGGAAGGTCTCCAGGGAAAAAGCTTCTCTATCTCACTTAGATCTCCTAAAATGGAAAATCTGGAGTTTCGCTGGGTGCAATGACTCACACCTATAATCCCAGCACTTTGGTAGGCCAAGGCAGGTGGATTGCTTGAGGCCAGAAGTTCAAGACCAACCTGGGGAACATGGTGAAACCCTGCCTTTGCTAAAAATACAAAAAATTAGTTGGGCATGGTGATGTGCACTTGTCATCCCAGCTCTTCTGGAGCTGAGGCAGGAGAATCGCTTGAACCTAGGAAGCGGAACTTGCAGTGAGCTGAGATCATTCTGCTGCTGCCCTTCAGTCTAGGCAACAGAGTGAGACACTGTCTCAAAAATTAAATAGATAAATAATCTGAAATTTATATGAGATCAAGTTAGATTTATGTCTTCAGTATCTTAACTCTTCTAATAAAGTTGACAGGGTTCCTTTAAGTCAGTGGACAGGAGCTTAGGTGGGGAAAGTAGACAACTCTGCCATGAGGTCACATCTGGGCAGATGTCCCAGGTGGTATGTCTCTGAAGCTGTGTCAACATAGGAATCCAGCAGCATTGATTCCACTAACCTGGTATGAATATTTCTACTTCCTTCTCCTGGCCAAGAAGGAGATTCTGGATGTAGCAGGACACATTTTTCACGAAAGTGTCTCTGATGATCACTGAAGCAGCCACAGTGAACAAACCTTCTTCATCGGGATTCCTGGACTCTGATGTAGATGGAAACTTCTCTCCCTTGGAAGTTCTCCACTGCACCTGGGGCTCTGGGTACCATCCCACTGAGGTGCACTCGAGCCGGATTTCTCCATTTTCTTGAACTTGCATACTGATGTGAGGGTCAGAGCCCAGAGCTATGGAGAGAGAATTAATGTTTTAGTGGACCCCTTTTGAGAGCCTTATAACCATGGAGGTACATAGTTTGAGAAAGAGAGAGAGAGAGAAAGGCACAAGTGTACTAGTAGTGGGAAGAACTCATCTCCATATTTCAATACACAAGGAAACTGAGGGCCAGGCACAGTGGTTTCTGTCTGTAATATCAGCACTTTGGGAGGCTGAGGCAGGATTGCTTGAGTCCAGGAGATCAAGACAGCCTTGGCAACATAATGAGACTCCATCTCTTTGGGCATGGTGGTTCTTGCCTGTATTCCTAGCTACTTGGGAGGCTGAGGTTGGAGGATTGCTTCAGTTTAGGAGTTCAAGGCTGCAGTGAGCTGTGATGGCACCACTGCACTCCAGCCCTGGTGACAGAGTGAAATGCGGTTTCTAAAAAAGTTTTTTTTTTTTTTTTTTTTAAAGGAAATTGAAGTACCAATAAAATGAATTTCATATACCTTATCAGAGAGGGATGCCTTGTTGGGATCAAGCCTTTGAAATGTTTGCAGCAGTTTGGTGGACAGACTTGGGGGTGATTGTCCAGCCAGCAGGAACACTAAGACCAATAACTCAGAGGTGGGTTAGTGGTCTAGGTTGAAAGCCTCAGAGCTGGCTGATAGCTCTATGGTTGAGAGCATTATGAGAAGGCTTTGGTGGGGAGGAGGAGAACTAGGACTGGGATGAACAGAGGAATATCCTTGAGTAGAGGATTGGAGATTCTTTGACCTGAGATTACAGTTGACAATTTAAGCTTTCTTTATCTATGATGTTGATTTAGAAATTTTCTTAAATGGTCTCAACTTCATCTTCCCTCACATAATTGTGGCCTGCTATATATAAACATAAAGCTGCTCTTCTTGTGTGTTCAACCTATTTTTTTCTCTAATTCCACATGGCACAGAAAAACTGAGTTGCGTAAAAGAGCTCTTCAACACATTCCCACAACCACTGGTTAAAATCCACGTTCCAAGAATGTGTGCATATACAAGAATGTATATTCTTTTCATGGAAGGAGCTGCCACTTTCAGCAGATTCTCAATAGTGTCTGCCACTCATAAAAGGTAACACGTTTTATACCATCAAATCTCTAGGTTTCTATAATCAACCTTTAAGATACTTCTTCCCTAAAAGCAAAATGTCAATATTAAAATTATACATGATGCTGCAACTGGGGGACCCTGTTGTGAAGCAGGGACCCACATTTCACCCAAGTATTTTTCAAACTTTATGTTTACTTGAATATATATCTATGTATATAGATATATAATATGCATATAGATATAGATAATACATGCATATATGATATATGTGTGAAAGGCAATGTTTGTGTATTATATGTTTTAGATCAGTTTAAGGCACAGTGTAGCATCTAATACATCTATAATGTTTTTAGAATTGGCGAGGTCATTTCTCATATATTATCTAATTTTATTTTATTCTTTTTTATTTTTTTTGAGATGAGTCTCACTCTGTTACCCAGGCTGGAGTGCAGTGGTGCAATCTCAGCTTACTGCAACCTCTGCCTCCCAGGTTCAAGCGATTTTCCTTGAGTAGCTGGGATTACAGGTATGTCCCAGCTAATTTTTTTTTTTTTCGTAGAGATGGGGTTTCGCCAAGTTGGCCAGGCTGGTCTTGAATATCCTGATCAAAAGTGATCCACCTGCCTTGGCCTCCCAAAATGCTGGGATTACAGGTGTGAGACACCACACCCCACCCCACCTTTTTTTTTTTTTTTTTTTTTTTTTGACAGCATTTCACTCTATTGTCCAGGCAGGAATGCATTGGCAACCATCAGCTCACTGTAACCTTGAACTTCTTGGCTCACGAGATCCTCCTGCCTCTCCTTCCTAAAGAGCTGGGATTATAGGAGTTGGCCACTGCTCCCAGACTATTTTATTCTTGAAAATAATCTTAGATAAAAGCATCCTCAGTTTTACAGTAAAAATCAGAAAGAGATTTGCTTGATGTCATTCACTAGGAATTGAAAAATCAGACCTCAATGCGTACTTTCCTCCCCAAAGCTTATTATTTTCTTTATTGTTTCCCTTTGAGTTCTGGCTTGAAACAAAAAAGGAAACAAGAAGAGAATCTTTTCTATATGAATCAGGAATGTGACAAATGGCCATGCTCTCTAATCTTAGGATGTCAGTCTTTAGAAACTAATCCATAAGCCAGCCTTAAAGTGTGTGGTATGCTCACCACAGCCATAAGGTGTGTAATGGTGAAAAATACAATTTAAATGTACAATTCAGGGACTCGAAGTAAATTATGGTGTACTTGTATAAAAGACTGTTACATAACTCTTACACGTATTTAATTATTTCATGAAGAAATGCTTACCCTATTATTGAAAAGGGCTAGAGATAATTGTAATAAAGTTCTACAATAAAGACATTGCACTGCTCTCTCCTTGTTCAACTCAAAACGCTTTCTCACTGATCTACTGTAGGACCTTCAGTACCTTCTAGCTGTGGAGTCCTCATCAGGGGAAAGCAAAGAGATAAGGCAGATAAGCTACAAGTCTGCCTTTCTTCAAGGTCCAGTACACAGCCCTCCTGTGCAAATAACTCACAGCCGTCCTTCCTGTGTCCAACTATCACCAAACACCTGCAAGTTAGCTCACCGCAACCTTTGCCTTGTAGATACTGCACAAAGCTCTCTTCAACAGACAGCATAAAAACTATTCTATAAATTCTCCAGCAAGCCTTTGTTTCCTGGCAGTCAGTTTCTCTTTTGCTGATCCTGCCCTTTGCCTCCTCGCAAAGTGTTTTTATACTTTTAAAAGTAAATCTGCCTTTACAATTGTCTCGGTAAATTCTTTTATCTGCCCCCCACCCCGTCCCCACCGCGCCTCCGGCCCAGATCGTCGTCCCTCCCCGGCGACATCAACCTAAAGGAGATTTTGAGAATGAATCTGATGGTTTACAAAGTAGCTGATCCATACGAAAGTATATACAGCAGGGGAGTCGTCAGAGAAAGTCAAAACCCGTCTACTCACCAGCCACCTTCAGATGCACCAGGGCTTCTTCGTAACTTCCATCCTCCCTGAAAAAGCACGTGTACTCCCCGTCGTCAGAGACTCTGACGCCGCGGATCCTCAAGGCCACGCGCCCCTCGACGATGCCGTCCTGGACAAGCGTCGCCCGCCCGCGGTACTCGGGCATCTGCTCGGCTTCTTGCTCTCGCCCGTCCCTGTGCACCAGCACCGCCGGCGAAACCTTCTTTCGGAACCAGCGCAGCTCCAGGTGCTCGGCGCTTGCGTTCGGGGACAGGCGACAGGGCAGCTCGGCGTCCTCACCCACGACGGCCAGGATGGGCTCCGGGGGTCCAATGACGTCAAAGGGAGCTGCGGAAAAACGAGTGGGATGAGATGGGATGTGGATATGGGAACTGCGGACAGACACGGACCAGATTCCCGCCAAAGCCCAGTGCCCCGAGCTCTCTTACTCCTTTGACAGCTGAGTTTATCTGGATCTAGTGGAGGTCTCCAGGGAGAGCCAAGTGGGATTGTTTATTTCACATTTATTGAGATATTTCATCTATGCAGGCCAGAGAGAGAGAAAGAGACCTACCTGAATCCAGTTTGGGCAGCTGGAGGAGAATGAGGGTGAGCAGACATCTGGGGAGGCCAGAGTTTGGGAAAACTGCCATCTCCCACCTTTCTGGAGCAGCAAGATAACTGACACGAGTCCCTCAGGAGCTTCAGCCTAGGAGATGAATGGACAGGAAACAGCTACCGGCTCTGTCAACCCTCCGTTTTTCAAAATCCTCTCTACAGTTCTTTCCAGCAGGAAGTGTTCTGGTCATTTGCCCCTGAAACCTCCTCTCAACCTCCAACCCCAGTATGGATTTTTAGTTTACACTGTGATCATCACCTTCCCACCCACCACCCTAACTCTAAAACTTAGGAGAAGGGAACTGTGAGGCATAACACTCATTAGTTGGTTGCACATCGATGAACAAATCTTGGAATCACTGCACTAAAAAAGTCTCCTTTTTTGTTTTTTATTTTTTCAGACGGAGTCTTGCTGTGTTGCCCAGGTTGGAGTGCAGTGGCATGATCTTGGCTCAATGCAACCTCCGCCTCTTGGGTTCAAGCAATTCTTCTACCTCAGCCTCCCAAGTAGCTGGGACTACAGGCGCACACCACCATGCCCGGCTATTTTTTGTATTTTTAGTAGAGACGGAGTTTCACCATCTTGGCCAGGCTGGCCTCGAACTCCTGACCTCGTGATCCACCCGCATTGGTCTTCCAAAGTGCTGGGATTACAGGTGTGAGTCACAGCGCCCAGCCAGACTTTTTTCAAATACAAGAATTTGGTATTTGCTTTTGGCAATGATAATAAAGATAAGGGTATAAAGGCAGAAATGGAGTTCAAAGAAATGAATTGGAGGAGAAGAGAGAAAAGATGGGAAGAGATGGCGCAGGAAGCAGGAGCTGAGGCAAGCAAAAGGGCTTGAAGAGTAGAGGGCCTAGGACCAAGGAGAAAAGAGCTGGAGAGAGAGAACTATGCTATGCCCTCCTGGCTTCTCACTCCTTCAGGGAACTGAGAGTAAAGGCACATACTGACCTGGGTGATCTTGGAGAAAAAGGCACAAGAGGCCACTGCTACCAAGTGAGAAAGTGGCCCCGAGGGCAAAAGTTAAAAGTCAACAGGAAAAGGAAGGGGGAGGTGCTCTCAGGAAAGCCTGCCTCCAGGTAGCCTGGTATATTCACTTTGAGAAAAAAAAAAGGATATGAAAAGTTTTTCAGAGAGACGGAAAACTGGATTTGTGGTCTTCAGCTCAGAAATCAAGATATGCATTGATGAGCTGGACCAAATGAAAAGGGGAAAAGAGAAAAAAAGAAGAGAGGCAAGGAAACACACAAATGAGATGTGAGGGTGTCAGCCAGTTATTTCCTCTTTCCAAGCCTCAGTTCTTTGATCTCTAAAGTGGTAATAATATTGAACATACCTTTCTTGAAGAGGTGTTGGGAGGATTAAATGAGATTAAGCAGGTAAACTGCTTAGCACATAGTAGGAACTCAGCAGAGGATAAATTGTTATTCTATTATTATTTATGTGGGTTGAACAATGAAAGCCCAGAGGCCAAGGTAGCAGTAGCCTCTGGCTACAGCCGTCTTCGTTATTGGAGTGTCCACTGAAGGTGCTGTGTCTGTTGGCACAACTCCATTAAAGGCCAGTCTTAAGGGTAGGCCAGCTCATGAAGTGTAATTCTGTTTACAGGGCCCCAAAGTTGCATCCCTGACAATTATTTCTCTTGAAGCAACTCATCATGAGACCTACAATTCCTGGATTTATACTAAACCTACCTCTCATTGTTATGAAAAAAATTAAAAGTACAGAAAAATATTTTTATGAAATGGAAGTCACACTTAATCTACCAACTAATGATAGCCTCAATTCACATTTTGGCATATTTCCTTCCAAGATTTATTTTATGCTTATGTATATCATAAAACAATCAATTAGACTTTTGTATAACTAAAAATATTGTTAATAGTTGTAAAATTGCCATGGTTGTGGGACATTTGGGATTTTTGTCCTATTATAAATAATACACTTTATATATAAGTATTTACAAATTGGATAATGTCCTGATAAGCTGTTTGATAAATTTCCAGAAATAGAGTCATCAGATCAAATGGTATAAGAATATTTCGTTTCTCTTTTCTTTTTTTTTGGAGACAGAATCTCGCTCTATCGCCTAGGCTGGAGTGCAGTGGTGTAATCTTGGCTCACTGCAACCTCCGCCTCCAGGGTTCAAGGGATTCTCCTCTTGCCTCAGCCTTCCAAGTAACTGAGATTACAGGCCGTGCCACCATGCCCAGCTAATTTTTGTATTTTAGTGGAGACGGCCTTTCACCATGTTGGCCAGGCTGGTCTTGAACTCCTGACCTCCAGTGATCCACTTGCCTTGGCCTCCCAAAGTGCTGGGATTACAGGCATGAGCCACCATGCCTGACGTGGTATCAGCATATTTCTACAGTCCCTTGCTGAAATGTTGAACCCATCACACCCTCAATGTAAGTGCCATCACCTAATCCCTGCTAGCACTGAGAAGTTATTATTTCACATCCTTACTATTGGGGTGGGTCAAGTTAATTAAATTGTTATTTATTGTGCCTTTATATGATAGCGAGGCTGGAGTTTTTATGTGTTAATTAGACATTTAATACATTCTAGAAATAAGCTTTACAGGCCAGTTGCCCATTGTTTTCAAGACTGGTCCTGGTGCTAGTTCTTAGCAATCTGTGTGAACTTTTAATAACTTAAAAATATCAATCCTGAATTATAGTAACAAGCATTCTTCCCAGTTTTGTTATTTATCTTTGAGTTGGAATTGTGATTAAGACAAAAGACAGTTACTCCATTTCACCCACCAGACTGCCAGGAGAATGATCTTTCCCAAATGCAAATCTAATCATATTGCTTTTTGCTTAAAAATCCTTCCACGTCTCCCTAGTGACTTCAGCATCAAGTTTATGTACCTTAATCCGGTTAGGAAAATGCTGTAGGTCTCGCTTGATCTGGTCAAGAAAATACTCTGGCAGTCTCCCTGCTTCTTTCCTGAGGGCCTTTTCTCCATTCCCCTTCTCCTTCCCTGCCTGTCCACCCACAGGCTGAATTTGAAGTGGGTGTGGTTACCTCAACCCACAATGCCTCTCAGGCCTCCAGATAGCAGTGCTTGCCTTCCCTCTTCCAGAATATTCTGCCCCCTCTTAACTTTTGTTTGTTTGTTTGTTTGTTTGAGATGGAGTCTCTTTTTGTTGCCCAGGCTGGAGGGCAGTGGCACAATTTCGACTCACTGCAGCTTCTGACTCCCAGGTTCAAGCATTTCTCCTGCCTCAGCCTCCAGAGTAGCTGGGACTACAGGTGTGCCCCACCACACCTGGCTTTGTTTGTATTTTTGATAGAGGTGGGGTTTCCTAATGTTGGCCAGGCTGGTTTTGAACTCCTGACCTCAAGTGATACACCCGCCTTGGTCTCCCAAAGTGCTGGGATTACAGGTGTGAGCCACTGCGACTGGCCTGTTCCCTCTTATCTTTATGATGAACTCCTTTTCTTCCCTCAAAAGCTCATGTAAACGCTGCACCTTCTGCAATGTCTTTCAGACATTGCATCAAGCAGATGCAACCTCACTTCTAGGGCTTCTCCTGATTAGCCTTTGTCCCCTCCAAGAGAAGTAGACTTTCCTGGAAGATGGGCCAGGTGTATCCTGTGACACTTGGTCCCTTTCTCATGGCAGACACCTGATCTGAGCCCTAGTTTCAGAAGCAGATGTGTTTATTGTCATCTCTTGTTTCCAAGCTTATCTTCCCCTCTTAAACTGAGCTTTTCTAGTTCTTACTCCCTGTCTTCTCATCAGCATATAGACTGAAATATAATTTGTGGCTTTATTCAAACCCATCATTCCTTAGCCTTCCTAGTTTGAAAGGCTCCTATCTCATTTTCCTCTTCATGCTTAACTTGCTGATCATATCATCTATAATCTATTTCCCCTTCCTCATCTCACTTCTCTTATCGGCCCCTTTCAATGAGACTTTTGTCTCATGCTTTATATTCTCATAAGAGATTGTTTTCAGGGGGACAAAAGAGCTTTTACTTGCAACTTAGGGAGCCATACTGAAAAGAAAGGGTCTGGGGGAAAGAAGAAGAAAGTACTTAGAGCTCAAGCTATTGCGTAACAGACACTATTTTGATTGGATAACATCTGGGTCATTTTGACAGAAACCAAGTCATCAGTCTTACACAAAGAAAGACAAGATCTCTGAATTTCCCAAGGTTTAGAGAACAGAATCTCTAGGATGCCCCTAGAATGCCCCTGTCTGTCATGGTTCCTGACTGGGAGAGGCCTTGTGAGGTGGGGCTGCTCTTAGGAAGTTCCTGCTCTTCCCAGGCCCACTGGGAGATGGAAACAAAAACCTCTTCCTTTTAGACATGAAATCATTTGGGCTGAGGAATATAATATGCTTCATATGGAACCTAATGATAAAATGTCAGCATTTGTTTCTCCTCCCTGCTTTTCACTATAATCTGTTGAAATTTCTCAGTGTTATCCTCTTGTCAAATTCAATGGTTACTCTCATTCTCATCTTACTTGACTTTCATCACTGAGGCAACCATTTGTGTTTATTTATTTATTTAGAGACAGAGTCTTACTCTGTCACCCAGGCTGAAGTACAGTGGCACAATCTCGGCTTACTGCAACCCCCTGGGTTCAAGCGATCCTCATGCCTCAGCCTCCCAAGTAGCTGGGATTATAGACATGTGCCACCGTGCCCAGCTCATTTTTGTACTTTTAGTAGAGATGGGGTTTCACCTTTTTGGCCAGGCTGGTCTTGAACTCCTGAATTCATGTGATCTGCCCTCCTTGGCCTCCCAAACTGCTGGGAATACAGGTGTGAGCCACCATGCCAGGTCAATGTCTTTTCTTTTTAAATGTGCTTTTTAACAGTTTATGTAGATCAGTTGTGTTATGTGGTACTTATCTACATATTTCTCAAGACAGTATCATATTCTGTCAAAGTAATACATACAAACAGGTTTTTTTTTTTTTTTTTAAAGGACAAAGAGCTTTTAAGAAATGTCAGTCCCACTTCCCACTTCCAACCTATTACTCCTGAATCCCCAGAAACAGCTTCTTTAAGTGCTCAGTTGTTTTATCTGGTACTTATCTGCATGTTTCTAGAGACAATACCATATTTATGCTGCTATTTCTCTCTATATACATTTCTAGATATTACTTTTCTATACCCTATTATGATCAATTATGATTTAGCTCTGTTATACCACCAGTAGTATACATCACAACTTCTGTTCCATATTTCCAATACCGTGGCTATGTAACTATAGTTTTACGGGACCAAGTATCATATATGATTACATTTATTTTCATGTACAACCTCTTGTTTTTTTAGGAGTAGGGAGGGGGTGAAATGAATCATTTTTGTTCCTTTGTTTAGTTTTCGTTATTCCCCTCACAGGTTTTTCCCACTCCTCTAATTGACTCTAAGCACAGTTTCCATAGTCAAGCATGTCAGATAATTTATCAATCCCCTCTCTTCATTCTTCCCAGAGCAGCACTTCGGTCTTACTTAAAAAGAGATTCTGATTTAGTAGGTCTGGAATAGGACCAGGATTCTCACTGCTGGTTGCTCTGGTCCACAGGTCCACAGGGCAAGATCTACAGCCTACAGCTCTTTTTTTTTCTTTCTTGAGATGGGGTGGGGGAGTGTAGGGTGCGAGGTTGGGGGGTGGTCTTGTTATGTTGCCCAGACTGGACTCAAACTCCTGGGCTCAAGGGACTTCCCACTTCAGCCTCTCCAGTAGCTAGGAATACAGGCACGTGCCACTGCACCCACCCAGCTATAGCTCTTTATCTTGCTCCTTATTCAGAAGCTTTCTGTGAAGAGGCAGCTACCAGCTTTGCATGAATTACAGAGATGCCTCTGAAGGATGATTCTGGCTCAAGGTCTTAGGCTTGTTTTACATGTGGCCATATTGAGCCAAGACAAAGGACTGGGGTGAATGGGCATCATGTAAATACTGTATTCTTCTGTGGCTTGCTAGTGAGCTTTGTGGTCAGCTGCTCTTTCTTGGGGGCACACACTATTGATATGGTAGTAATAATCAGATATGACCTAATGGCACTTCAACATTATTATAGTGACATAATTCCACTATTTATCAAGCCCATGTTAAAATTATACATACAGAGTTTATATAATGTTACAATTATAATTTGTATAATTTATGCACAACAGCTTGCGTATGTGAAGGTGGAGGGGAAGTGAAGCGCAGATGGTGTGGAGATGAAGATGGTGGACTTCTGTGTGGAAGAGGGGTTAGCAGGGGTTTGCCCTGGGGAAGCAAAAGGCTGAGATCTGGTGGAGTGTGGACATCCCTGAATTATATTCTTGGAAGTACTTTTGAAATGGAGAGTTCCTAGAACAAGAGAGGTAGACAGGGAACTTACGGGAGCCAATAAATTGAGGTTGGATTGAGCAAGAGAGAAAGAGTTCAGGGAAGGGATCAAGGTTTGTGGACCACTGTTTGAGTTCTGCCAGAATTTATCCCATTGCAGCCTCTGAGCTGTCTTTCATATCTGTTCATCTTAGTCTTTCTTCCTGTTACCTGGTGGGTTAGAGCCTTCCAAAGCAGGTGTACATTCTCCTGCGGGAGGACAAGCTATGATAAATGTGAAAATGCAAGACTTAGACATCTTAGGAGCAGCCTATGAATTCATTGTTGTCCTGACTTCACCCTACTTTCCTTTTTTTGGTAGAGACAGGGTCTCAAATATTCTCCATTTTCATATATCCTGAGGCCTTGAGCCCTTGGGAGGAAGGAGCTCAGAATCCTGGAGAAGTGAAGAGCCTCTGACCTGGACACAATTGTGCTCTTTTCCATTTTGCAGTAACAGAGGGGTTTGTAAAAGGTTTGTTGTTTGTGGAACAATAGGGGGAAAACTCAGAATTTTTCAAGCCCTTTGATGAGTGTATTTAGAAAATGAAAAAAATACAATTATCATTTGAGTTAAAGACGTGGGAAGGGAGATGGAATGTGTGCATGAAACATACAATGAAACAACTGTTCCCTTCTGTGAATACCTGATTACTGAAACATTATCAGTAAACCATGAACATGCTTTTGTTTCAGTTTTGTTCTTAGAAATCTGTGGGAAGTTCCTTTTGGCTTTAGATGCTAGGAAATTTTGCTGTACCTGAGAACGAAAAGTCTTAGGGCCAAGTTTGGGTGGGTAGAGTGGCACTGGGAGGATTATAGTGGGCGCTGACCTGTGGCCATGCTGAACTTCATCAGCCAGAGCCCCCTGGAACCCAACCAAGTGCGTTTATGGATACTTGTTACAGCAGCCTGGATTCCACACACTGTGGGCAGATCGCACACACCATGGGGAATTGGAAGGTGCAACACATCACCCACGAGAAAATATGGGAGGAATTTGTTGTAAGTGATTTGGGAGATGTTCAAGGAAGCAATGGATTTATCTGGATGAATGTCATGAAGCAGTAGACAATTTTTTGTGTATTTTTGTTTTTGAGACAGGGTGTCACTTTGTCACCCAGGATGGAGTGCAGTGGCGCCATCTCAGGTCACTGCAACTTCTACCTTTCGGGCTCAAGCGATCCTCCCTCCTCAACCTCCTCAGTAACTGGGATTACAGGCGCGTACCATCAAACCCAGCTAATTTTTGTATTTTTGGTAGAGATAGGGTCTCACTATGCTGGTCTCCAACTCCTGGGCTCAAGCGATCCTCCTGTCTCCACCTCCCAAAGTGCTGGGATTATAGGTGTGAGCCACCGCGCCCGGCCCTATTCCAGTGCTTTTTATTAGGAGGTGGGAGAACAGAGAAGGCTCAAGTTGTAGTTGGTAAAGAAGCAGCAGTTACTCTGGTTAGCCAGGAGAGGGGGATGTATGGTCATTTTGTCTGTGCTCTGGCATGGTTATGAAGTGGTCTTGTTTTTATCTCACTCAATCACAGTCACAGAATACCCTTGTTTGGTATTTAGTGCTCTGTGAAGTTTCTTATTTTCTGTAGGAAACACACAGCCTAGCTGGGAGTGCCTGACCTGTTCTCAGCTGATAGCTGTCAGGCCTGCTTTGTTTGTTTCTCCGTCAGAGCCCTCATTCTCTTTCAGGTCTAAAAGGTTTTGGCTTTCTTTTTTTTTTTCTTTCTCCTTCCTCCTCCTCTTCTTCTTCTTCTTCTTCTTCTTCTTCTTCTTCTTCTTCTTCTTCTTCTTCTTCTTCTTCTTCTTCTTCTTCTTCTTCTTCTTCTTCTTCTTCTTCTTCTTCTTCTTCTTCTTCTTCTTCTTCTTCTTCTTCTTCTTCTTCTTCTTCTTCCTCCTCCTCCTCCTCCTCCTCTTCCTCTTCCTCTTCTTTCTTCCTTCTTCTTTCTTCTTTCTTCTTCTTCTTTTTTTTTAGACAGTCCCACTCTGTACTGCAGGCTGGAGTGCAGTGGCTCGATTTCTGCTCACTGCAACCTCCGCCTCCTGGGCTCAAGCGATTCTCCTGCCTCAGCCTCCTGAGTAGGTGGGATTATAGGCGCCCGCCACCACGCCTGACTAATTTTTGTATTTTTAGTAGAAATGGGGTTTCACCATGTTGGCCAGGCTGGTCTCACATTCTTGATCTCAGGTGATCTGCCCACATCGGCCTCCCAAAGTGCTGGGATTACAGGTGTGTGCCATTGAGCCCGGCCATATTTGGCTTTTATAACTTTTATTGTCCCTTCCAATTTTGAAAAACTTAGAATCATTTTCTAGATTCTAGATGTAACATTTAGATGACTTTTGATTGGAAATCATCATAAAGGGTATGAATCCAAGCACATGCTTAAGGTTTAAATCCCCACCAGGATGGAACATTCCTGACAAATAGCCTGGTATGGTGAAATGGATCAGGAAGTAAATTCATTGTTTCTCTGTTTCCCCCCCATTTCATTTCTGAAAGAAAAATCATTGTCTAAATGGGAAGTCTAAGGCATGTTACAGCCACTGAGCAGAGAATCACTCTTAGAGTAAGGGAGCTAAAACAAAATGCCCCAGAAAAGTTGATGAGAAACTCTGAGGAAGCATTTTCCCCCTAATTGCATGGTGGTGTGGAGGTCGGGGGCGACTCAGGGCCTTCTGTGCCTGCTGCATCTGTGCTCCAATCCATTCTTCCCTCCTACAGCAAGAAACAGTGGCTCCAAGTCCAACCTGATCATCTCAAAAAAGTTTTGAATCTTTCTGAGAGACAGAAGGAGGGAGATAAGAGATATTATGAGAAAGGACTTGTGAAAAAAAAGAAACAAAAAATTAAACCATTGGAGTTGATGTTTAAATCCCTCCAAACTAATAAATATAGCATGGGAAATGAGGAGAATCAGGAAAGTGAGAATAAGGGGAGGTGTGTAGGAATGGGGAAAATGTGACATGAAGTGGGAAGGGGTCTCGCCTTTGGAGATTCTTCTGTCTTCCCTTTCTCTACCTTTTCAAGAGTCACATAGAATCAGGAATAAGTTAGCTTCCTGAGGAGCCCCTCTCTGCTTTTTAAACAGGCACTATTGAGATGTTACTTTCCTTCAGGTATTGGTTATTTATTTATTGAGACAGCATCCTGCTTTGTTGTCCAGGCTTGGTTACTGCAGCTTCAACCTCTAGGCTTAAGTGATCCTCCCACCTCAGCCTCCCGAGTAGCTGGGACTACAGGTGTGCACCAACACACCCGGCTATTTTTTTGTTTGTTTTTTTAAAATGGAATCTCACTCTGTCACCCAGGCTGGAGTACAGTTGTGATACCCTACCTTGTTCTAACCCGAATTGACTCTCCCTTAGCTGAGAGAGCCAGACAAACTCCATTTTGGCTCCTTCCCTTGCCGCCCCTTACCCAGACCCCTTCCTCAAGGACTTAACTTGTGCAAGCTGACTCCCAGCACATCCAAGAATGCAATTAACTGATAAGATACTGTGGCAAGCTATATCTGCAGTTCCCAGGAATTCACCCAGTTGATAGTACCTTAAGCCCCCGCATTTGTGTCCGGTTGATGGTACCCAAAGCCCCTGCGTCTATCACCTTGTAATGGATTTAAAGCCCCTGCACCTGGAACTGTTTGTTTTTCCGTAACCATTTGTCTTTTTAACTTTTTTTGTCTGTTTTACTTCTGTAGGATTGCTTCAGCTAGGCTCCCGCTCCCCTTTATAAACCAAAGTATAAAGGAAAATCTAGCCCCTTCTTTGGGGCTGAGAGAATTTTGAGCACTAGCCGTCTCTCAGTCACCAGCAATAAAGGACTCCTGAATTAGTCTCAAAGTGTGGCATTTCTCTATAACTCGCTCGGTTACAACACAGTGGTGCTATCTCAGCTCACTGCAACCTCTGCCTCCTGGGTTCAAGCAATTCTCCTGCCTCAGCCACAGGTGTAGCTGGGACTGCAGGCATGTGCCACTACTGCCAGCTGATATTTGTATTTTTGTAGAGACAGGGTTTCACCATGTTAGCCAGGCTGTGTTTTTAAAATTTTTACTAGAGACGAGGTCTCGCTCTGTTGCCCAGACTGGTCTTGAACTCCTGAGTTGAAGTGATCCTCCCGCCTTAGCCTCCTAAAGTGCTGTGATTACAGGCCTGAGCCACTGCACCCAATCTGTGTTTTTTGTTTTGTTTTGTTTCTTAATTTTCAGTTTCTTTAAGTGGAGATTTTTGGAGCAAGTTTCATCTCTTTAAAAACTCTGGAATAAGTGGCTAACTCTGGCCGTGTGGTCACCGCTAAGAAGGTGTTGGTTTTGTTTTGTTTTTTAATTTAGGCAGGTGTTGGAAGGGGGGACCCTGAAGGCATAAGAACTCATCATCAGACTAGATCAGTCACACTCAGCTGAGACCCAGAAGATGAATAATAATAAGAATTGTTGTTGTAAGTCAGTGAGTTTGGAGTGATTTTTTACTCAGCGATAGCTATGCAATACAGAAATTGATACTTGAAAGTGAGGTGTTACAATATTGAAAACCAAAAATATGTGGCATTGATTTTGGATAGGTGGGAGCTAAAAAATTCTTAATGGGAAGCTGAAAATGGCTGGAAACTGTTATGGAAGGTGTGGTATAATACGAAATATATTTGGTCTTTGTACTGAGTAAAAAACCCTTGAAATGTCCTGAGTGAAAATTCATATGAGTGTCTTTTGTTATTCATAGCGAACCAATTAGATAACACCTGAGCTATTAAATGCGGTAAGTTAGGGTAGGGCCCCTAGATAGCCTCAGGACAGGGCCAATCACCAGAAGGACTAAGTGATCAGAGGATTAGAGGGTTAGAACTTTTAGTCCCACTGGCCAACCTCCAGGAAATGGTATGGGGCTTGCAGACAAAGCTCTATACAAACTATACAACTATATAACTGTCATGCCTGTCCTCCATGTGAAGAGACCACCAAACAGGCTTTGTGTGAGCAACAAGGCTATTTATTTTACCTGGGAGAAGGCGGGCTGAGTCCGAAAAGGAGTCAGCAATCATTAGTTCTTATAGGTTTGGGATAGGCATACAAAGTACATTCTTAAGGGTGGGGGAGAATATTACAAAGTACCTTCTTAAGGGCTGGGGAGACTATATTGTATCAGTTAGGGTGGGGCAGGAACAAATCACAAGGGTGGAATGTCATCAGTTAAGGCTATTTTCACCTCTTTTGTGGCTCTTCAGTTGCTTCAGGTCATCTGGATGTATACATGCAGGTCACAGGGGATATGATGGCTTAGCTTGGGCTCAGAGGCCTGACAATAACTATACAACTACAGCTCTCTGTGAGCTTCCAGATTGTTTAGCACATGGAGGTGCTTAGAGAGTGGTATGCCCAGAAAGGGCATGGACACTCTGTGTCACCCTCCCATCCACACACATACCTTGTCCTGTCCATCTCTTCATCTGGCTGTGGAGCTTATCCTTTGTAATATTCTTTATAATAACCCAGTAAATGTCTACAAGGAGATGTTTAGCAAAAAAAAAAAAAAAAAAAAAAAATTTAGAGAAATACCTCTTTCTCTAAATCTTATTTGTGGTATTTTGGGCACAGCAAGCTGTTATGGGTCCACACCCTTTAAGCTACCCAGAAGCCCTCTTGTACATTACCTTATTCCTTTCAAGGGATTTGAAAATTATTCTGGTCTATAAACAAGTATATTTGGTCTATAAACAAGTGAATAAACAAGTAAATGTAAGTAACCATTTCTCTGAGTTTTGTGAGTCATCCTAGCAAATTTATGAACCTCCCCCGAAAAAAGAGGTCATGGAAACCCTGGTTTGTAGCTGTTGGGTCAGAAGTATGGGTGGCCCAGACTTTAGAATGGCATCTGAAGTGGGGGCAGTCTTACTGGACCCAGCTCCCAACTTGTGAGATCTGACACTATCTCCAGGTAGATGGTGTCAGAATTTAATTATAAGATACCAAATTGGTGTCCACTGGATAATTACCTTGTGGTTAGCAGAGGCCAACTCCATAGGTCTGATCACAAAAGTGTTCTGTGTTTGAATGTGTGAGTAGAGGGAGAGAAAAACTGCTTTTTTTCCCCCAGAGAAGGCTAGAAGAAATGGCGGCCTGTGTTATGTATTTACCAAATATTTATTCAAACGGTTGCCTGTAGAACTTGAGAGATATAAAATGTTACCTAATGAACTTCTGGATTTAGGCAAAGAAATTTCCAGGCAAAATGTTGGGCATGTGAGTTAAATGCTTTTAGTTGCATATAAGATACTGCAGGAAAGAGATGGGCTCAGGAAAGAATGGGCAAGTTTTCTTTGTTTGTTTTTTTTTTTTTTTTTTTTTTTGGGACAGGGTCTTGCCCTGACGCCCAGGCTGGAGCTCAGTGGTGCAATATAGATCTCTGCTCACTGCAATCTCTGCCTCCCAGGCTCAAGTGATTCTTGTGCCTCAGGCTCCCAAGTAGCTGGGACTATAGGGATGAACCACCATGCCCAGCTAATTTTTGTATTTTTAGTAGAGACAGAGTTTTGCCATGTTACCCAGGCTGGTCTTGAACTCTTGGCCTCAAGCAATCCACCCTCCTCGGCCTCCCAAGGTGCTAGGATTACAGGTGTGAGTCACCGGGCATGGCCCAGGCAAGTTTGTAAGTAGAATTTAGAAGATGAAGCGCTTTGAGCTTCTGGGTTGAAAAATAAAACTGTTTTTCATCTATGAGTGTAGATGAGACAGTAGATCTCCAGCCAGCAGTTGACATACTATGGGAGCAAAGATGAAATCCACGGACTGCCATGTAAGGCATGGCTTCTGGCTTAAGATCAAATGATGGGTGTGACTGTAACATACTTCATTATTATTATTGTTGTTATTATTACAGCCCAGTCTAGACCAAAATACTTTTCAAATCCCTTGAAAGGAATAAGGTAATGTACAAGAGGGTTTCTGGACAGCTTAAAGGGTGTGGACCCATAACAGCTTGCTGTACCCAAAACACCACAAATACGATTCAGAGAAAGAGGTATTTCTCTAAAATAATTTGGGTGTTGCTTTTGACATGCGAATGAACTAAAATCAAATACAAAGAAAACTCACAAAGCTTTGAGAAAACTGTATTGACAGTCAGCCTACATTAGAAGAGACTGAGATTGTTTGGACCCCCAATTTGAATGCCATGAAGCTGGCAGAGAAAGTTACTCGGCAGCCCAAAATGGTTTATTCTCCAAAGTTCTCTTCAGAAGGGGCTAAGGATGATGGAAAATGAAGACCCTCCCAAAGGGTGGAACCAAGAGCTGTGGAGGACACCAGAGCCGTTCCCAGTGAACAGAACCACAGCCTAATCAAGGAACAGGCTCTATCACAAAGTAAGGAAGAACGGCAACATTTGCCCAGTGGGATTTCATTTCATAATCACTGTGGAGCGGTGACAGCTATGGTTCTCCAACAATTCTCTCTCAAATGTAAGTTAATGTGGTAATTCTGCCTCTATTCCACCATTGTACATTGTGTGTGTGTGTGTAATGCAGGGATCCAAGTTGATGGTGGGTGGACTTATCCTTTTTTTGTTCATTGGTCTCCAGATCAAGAGAAGCTGGATCAAGCCTCAGGTAGAACATGAGGTGCTGGACCTTAAGAATGATGACAGGGCCGGACGCGGTGGCTCAAGCCTGTAATCCCAGCACTTTGGGAGGCTGAGACAGGCGGATCACGAGGTCAGGAGATCGAGACCATCCTGGCTAACACGGTGAAACCCCGTCTCTACTAAAAAATACAAAAAACTAGCCGGGCGAGGTGGTGGGCACCTGTAGTCCCAGCTACTCGGGAGGCTGAGGCAGGAGAATGGCGTAAACCCGGGAGGCAGAGCTTGCAGTGAGCTGCAATCCGGCCACTGCACTCCAGCCTGGGCGACAGAGAGAGACTCTGCCTCAAAAAAAAAAAAAAACAAAAAAAAAAAAAATGATGACAGGATGGGTAAGACTTTTTGAAGGTCCTATGATTGGGATTGAATGTATTGATATTTTTGTATGTGTGAGAGACATGAATAATTATAGCCTGGAGATACGTTGTGGTTGAAGGACTTATTGGCCATCCCTGAAACCTTTGCCATGCTTCTTCATGGGTGAAATGTATGTCCTACCTCTTGACTCTATGCTTGCCCATATGACTTTTTTGGCCAGTAACATGTGGGTGAGAATGATAGTGTACCAGTTCTAATCATAAGACTTAAAAGCCTCATGACTGTCACTTCTCATCCTCTTCTGTCTCTGCCAGCAGCATGAGAAGTAGATACCTTGGCTTGCTTACTGGTCCCAGGAGGTTGGTAGATTCATAGAGCAGAGGCATTCCAGTTGACGCATAAACTGGCAGGTGAGAAGTAGAGCACCCTATCTGAACTCCACTTAGATTAGCTAACCCAAGTCATCTTGTAGAAATGTAAGCAATAAATATGCTTGCTTTTTAAAGCCACTGAGTTTTTGAATAGTTTACTAAGCAACAATAGCTAATTGATATAGATGAGTAGGATTTAGAAAAGAAAAAACAAAAGTTTTTTTTTTTATTTGATCTGGAAATATTCAGAAAGGAAAAAGACTTAAATTTTCTAGACCTCAGTTTTATCAACCACAATATGGACTTAATAATCTCTATCTCAGCCTGGGCAACATAGTGAGACCCTGTTTCTACAAAAAAATAAAAAATTAGCTAGGTGTGGTGGCATGCACTTCCAGTCCCAACTACTCAGGAGGCTGAGGTGGGAGGATTGCTTGAGCCTAGGAAGTTGGGGCCACAATGAACCGTGATTGTACCACGGCACTCAAGCCTGGGCAAGACCGAGAATCTGTCTCAAAGAAAAATAAAGTAAAATAAAATAAATAAACTCTGTCTCACAGGGTTGTCATGAGAACTCTAACAGAGTGATAGAAACATTTTATAACTTAAACACATACGCACACACAAATTCATTTTAAAAAGTCCTCAGGTTTAACTCACTCTTTGTACAGATGAAGAAACAGAAGCACCATGAAGATATGACTGATATTGTTTGGCTCTGTGTCCCCACCCAAATCTCATCTTTAATTTTAATCCCCATGTGTTGAAGAAAGGACCAGATGGGAGGTGATTGAATCATGGGGGCAGTTTCCACCATGCTTTTCTCATGATAGTACATGAGTTCTTAAGAGATCTGATGGTTTAAAAGTGTGACACTTTCCTTCTCACCCCTACCTCTTTCTCTCCTGCTGCCTTATGAAGAAGGTGCTTGCTTTTCCTTCACCTTTTGCCACAATTGTAAGTTTCCTGAGGGTTCACAGCCATGCAGAACTATGAGTCAATTAAATCTCTTTTATTTATAAATTACACAGTCTCAAATAGTTCTTTACAGCAATGTGAAAATGGTCTAATACAATGACTTTAAAAAAATACAACCAGTGAGACCAGGGCTGAATTTCTCTCTTCCTGAAACTTAGTGTTGTACCTTTTCTTTAAACAAAACTGTTCAAAGAGTATCAGCAATACCAGAAATAAATGTAAAAAGCATACAACTCCTCTAGAGCTGCAGCCATAAAAGATCTATTTTTATACTTTCCTATTAAATATTTCCAGATCTGACTATCTGAATTAATGACAGTTTTGACCAACATTGATAAATGTACTTTTTTAAAACATTTTTTTCCTGGTCATTATTACAAAAATGGATTATTGAATTGGCTTGAATCCAAACACTACCCTTGAAGTCATCATTTTAGATGCCTGGCTCACTTTCAGTCCCCTCCGGCTACTGAGGATTCACCTAATGATAGCCCGGGTTCACTACTTACTTGCTTGCCAATAAGCTCAAACTCAGGTCATGGGTAACCATGCCTACAGCCTTAGTTATTCTAGGAGCACCTGAACCAAGTCAGCTTATCATGAGTTTGTTCTCATAGAAACTTAGAGTACAATATTTCTTCATCCCAGTTCTAGGCCTGAAGATTTCCAGTGTGGAATGGAAATCTTTGAAGTTGGGTGGAAATGGGCTGTCAGCTCCTGGGCCTCATAGCTGTCACGATGGGATTTAATCAGGCTCACAGCTGTTTCCCCCTTCCCAGCTCTCTGTCCACTTCTGTCTCTGACCTTCCTTTGTGGTTTCCTCTTCTCCTTAGGAGGCTCCATAGTTCTCTCTCTCTCTATATATATATATCTTCATATGTCCTATTTTCTCCACTCTAAGTCCAAGCATACAGTGTCCATCAAGCACTAGGTTGAATGTGCTACCCTGATGTTAAAGCAAGTAGTTTATAACAGGTCATTTTCTCACGCTTTTCTCCTTGGTTGACAACCCTGTGGCAGCAAGAGTTTCCCTGAGACAGCCCATAGGATTCCGCCCTACGGTTATAAGCTAATGAGCTACTAACGCAACAGTTTAATCGGGAAGAGAGGTGGGTTTCGGGCCTAAAATGGGTGTCAATGGGGGCAACTGGAAGAGGTCCTTTTATGTGACCAGAGGGAAGAGCTCATTTACCACCAGGCATGGGGTAGAGTGTGCTGTGCTGTGGTAGTCAAGATGGCCAGGCCCTCTCTACATTACTCTGAGACCAGGAATTTGGTAGTGGTGGCAGCGGGTCCCCATCCTGTGAAGGATGAGGGCACACAGAGCCTCAAGATCAGCTAGAGTGAGAACTTAGGGCCTTCTCAGCTCTCTCCAGAGCACACACATGGCCCTGGGCATGGGCACAACCCTATATATATGTGTGGACTTCTAGAATCCCAGAAATATGTCACAGATTTTCAAAGCCCTCTGTATATATTTCACTCCTCAGCCTTTCTTATTAAGCTTTTTAGTTATTGTTTGCTCCAATGATTATCCACCATCTCAGACAGCTGTGATGTTAAGCAATTGTCACTGATTATTGTCAACAAATGCTCCCAGAGAAAACCCTGTTCACACTTGGTGAGCTTTGAGTCAGATCAAATAAGGACAAAGTTTGCAAGTGACGTCTTCTGGGTGCTGAGTTTCAGGACACACCATCCAAAAATATGAGTGCAGGAGTGCAGGAGACCAGAATATGCCATCTCAAAATATGCCACCCTGGCATATTGATCTTTTTGAGCTAAAAGAAATTGAAGACCAGCCAACATAGAAAAAGCTCTTTGCCTTCCCCTCAATTGTCTAAAATGAAGTATAAAACACCCCTTTTGTAGAGAAAATTTACATCTATAAAAGAAATTTTACTAGTAGAGGTATTTACACCAGGAAGAGAACTGCCCTGAGACAAGCTTTATCACTTGAGGGACTTTTATCTGTAACAAGGTAACCTTTACTCACCATACATTTTCTCCTCTCACCATCCCATAATTTGTCTCCATCATTTCCCAGAAGCCCTGACCCCTCCTTTCTGTAGCTCAGGATGCTACATTAGCTTCAATCATCTGGCCCTTCTTTGAGTCTCATATTTTGAGATTTGAGGGACTCCTGTACATACACATATAATTAAAATGATTTTTCTTCTGTTAATCTGTTTTAGATCAATTTAATTCTGCCTAGCCAAATAACCTAGAGGGGCAGAGAGAGGCAGATTTTTCCCTCCCCTACACAAGGAATGACCAGGCAGGTCTAGTAACAATTCTCTAGGAATGGGGTTTTGAAGGAGCCCCAACCTTTTTCTATTCCTTCCAGTGACTGTCAGGAGCTGTTTTTCATTGTAATTGTGGGGTGGTTTCTAGGCTACTGTAGAGCTGTAGTGGGGTGGTGGTGGTGTAATAGGACATGTTAAAATGCCTATAAAACTTACTGTTCTTACTGAGGTCCAGCCATTTTTCTTGAATAAAATTCACTCTGATTGCTGCCAGCCTTAGGTTAATTTACAGAGTTCTGAGAAAGTTAAGTCTGGCAATTTTTTTTTTTTTTTTTTTTTTTTTTTT
>NW_016813956.1:661273-684040 GCF_001698545.2 Rhinopithecus bieti | reverse complement strand
CTTCCTCTTTTTTTTTTTCTTTTTTTTTTTTTTTTTTTTTTTTTTTTTTTTTTTTTTTTTTTTTTTTTTTTTTTAAATGAGACAGAGTCTCGCTCTGTTGCCCAGGCTGGAGTGTAGTGGTACAATCTCGGCTCACTGCAACCTCTGCCTCCCAAATTCAAGTGATTCTCCTGTCTCCGTTTCCTAGTAGCTAGGATTACAGGCATGCACCACCATGTCTGGCTAATTTTTGTATTTTTCATAGAGACAGGGTTTCACCATGTTGGCCAGGTCTCAGACTCCTGGGCTCAAGTGATCGACATGCCTCAGTCTCCCTAAGTGCTGGGATTACAGGCATGAGACACCATGCCCGGCCCTTAAAACACAGCATTTTAAACACAATAATACACATTGTGACATACATTCCAATAGGTGTCAGAGGGATGATGTCATCATGTCTTTAACATCTGGAAAACTCCAATGCATACATGTGGGAGTATGTGAGTAAAAGAGGCAAATAACTTTTAAAAAATTATTTATTTTTAAAAATAGAGATGGGGGGTCTCACTATCTTGCCCAGGCTGATCTTGAATTCCTGGGCTCAAGTGATCCTCCTGCTTCTTTTTTTTTTTTGAAAAAGAGTTCTCACTCTGTCACCCAAGCTGGAGTCTAGAGGCGTGATCACGGCTCACTGCATTCTTGACTTCCGAGGCTCAGGAGATCCTCCCACATCAGCCTCCTGAGTAGCTGGGACTACAGGCACTCACCACCACACCCAGCTAATTTTATGTATTTTTTGTAGAGATGGGGGTTTCACCATGTGCCCACGCTGGTCTCGAACTTCTAGTATCAAGTGATCTGCCCACCTCGGTCTCCCAAAGTGTTGGGATTACAGGCATGAGCCACCGTACTCAGCCACAAATAACATTTAAGTATCATTATAAAAATTGTCTTGGCCAGGTGCAGTGGCTCACACCTGTAATCTCACCACTTTGGGAGGGAGAGGTGAGTGGATCACCTGAGGTCAGGAGTTTGAGACCAGCCTGACCCATGTGGTGAAACTCCATCTCTACTAAAAATACAAAAATTAGCTAGAGTGGTGGTGTACACCTGTAATTCCAGCTACTTGGGAAGCTGAGACAGGAGAATAGCTTGAACCCAGGAGGCAGAGGTTACAGTGAGCTAAGATCATGCCACTGCACTCCAGCCTGGGCAACAGAGTGAGACTCTGTCTCAAAAAAAAAAAAAAAAAAAAAAGAGTCTTCACTTCATGGATCCCCTGAGAGGATCTTAGGGTCAGACCACACTTTTGAGAATCCCTATCTTAGGTGGTTCCAGAGAAATAGACTATAGGACGTTCATTGGGGAGCTCCTCAGCATCAATACACTGGGGAAGTTAAGGAAAGAGGATAGACAGAAGAAGTTGAAATATAATGCAGTCTCACAATGAACTCTGGAACTGGGGTGACCCTTCAGAGCTGTGCACCTTGTGCAAGGAGTCCAGCCCCTTTACACCTACGTTGTCCAGTCATTGGATGTGGTCCACTCACTGAGAGGTGGAATAACATTGGGCAACAGGGCTCTCTTTGGCTCTTTAACAATTCCATGGTATGGAGTCAGCTGAGGGCCCTGAGCCACCAACACTCTCTGCAGCTGGTTGATTGTGTGTCTCAGTCCAACATGGAGTGATCAGGGCAGTGCTTCCACAGCATCCACCTCAGTGGGGAAATGAGAATGGAGCTGCACAGTTTGTGTGGAAGGGGACAGGCAGAGAGAAGAAAAGGTTTTGGTGCTGGAAATAGTATAAAACGAAGGAGGAAGGAGTATTTCTCTGTTTCTCAGGTACAGCTTGCAGTTCTTTTTTTTTTTTTTTTTTTTTTTTTTTGAGACGGAGTCTCACTCTGTCGCTCGGGCTGGAGTGCAGTGGCCGGATCTCAGCTCACTGCAAGCTCCGCCTCCCCGGGTTCACCCCATTCTCCTGCCTCAGCCTCCCAAGTAGCTGGGACTACAGGCGCCCGCCACCTCGCCCGGCTAGTTTTTTGTATTTTTTTTTTTAGTAGAGACGGGGTTTCACCGTGTTAGGCAGGATGGTCTCGATCTCCTGACCTCGTGATCCGCCCGTCTCGGCCTCCCAAAGTGCTGGGATTACAGGCTTGAGCCACCGCTCCCGGCCAGCTTGCAGTTCTATCCAAAGTTGGCCCCTGAGTTCATGTGAGAGAAATCACATTATTTCTCTTCCTCTGCATAAGAATTCCTTGAACCAAAGGGGACATTCTCGTGGATTTCCCTAGAGAACTTTCTGACAACTCTGGCTCCAGATTAGTTTAATCTGTTCTTATTCCCATTTGTAGTTCAGTCATTTTACTGCATGAATAGCTGGGAGACTGGTTTACTTAGAGCTCAGTCACTTACTATGTGTTTTTAACTAAATACTTTCACTTTTCTTGGCCTCAACTTCCCCTCTAAAAAGAAAAAAAAAAAAAAAAAAGATGCTTGAAATTCTGGAACCAAGCATTTATCCAAGCATTTGTGGGATTTTAGAGAAAATAAAGTATGTGTTTCCACAATAACCCAATATATTATTTTATTTTCCTGGAAAAAAAAACCACCAAACACTTTGAATTCTTCAAAATCATGCACCAAAAACACCGGGGCTTATAAAAAAATAGAGTTGGGCTTAGACAACTAAACCCATGCAGGTTTGTTTTCAAAACACTAATAAAGCCAACCAATCAGGCAGCACCCATTCCCTAATGCCCACCAAATTGTCCATAAAAACCCTTAAAAAGAGAAAAAAAGAACACTAATAAAAACATTAATGATAGTAATAATTTTAGCACAGTTATCCAAACTCCCAATAACTAAAGGTGTTTAATAGTAAATGTAGGGCTTTACCTGAAGGTAGGTGAATGTAGCTTAATAGAAAGTATACTGGCCGGGTGTGGTGGCTCACACCTGTAATCCCAGCACTTTGGGAGGCTGAGGCGGGCAGATCACTTGAGGTTGGGAGTTCGAGACCAGCCTGACCAACATGTGGAAACCCCATCTCTACTAAAAATACAAAATTAGCTAGGCATGGTGGCGCACACCTGCAATCCTAGTTACTCGGGAGGCTGAGGCAGAAGAATCGCTTGAACCCAGGAGGCGGAGATTGTGGTGAGTCGAGATCACGCCATTGCACTCTAGCCTGGGCAACAAGAGCAAAACTCCATCTCAAAAAAAAAAAGTATACCAAAAAGATGAGTTTGCCAAATTTGGGAACAAAGCAGTGGTGGGCTAATAAATCGTATGCAGGAAGAAATGCCTTGTTTTGTATTGTTTGGCAATTTCTGTGGTGTAAATACTCCTACTATGAGTGATTTTTGCTCACTACTTTCCTGAAAATTTAACAATCAGCTCTCCTAAACTGATGCAAGCTGGCTGGCTCTAGGACATCAACAGGAGTAAGGGCTGAGTAACATTGTGACAACAGGCTAAAGGTGGAGAAGTTGTCATCTTTGTACAAAATGTGATCTACAAAGCTATGGTCTTGTGTTTCTTTTAAGCCAAAAGGAAAACCATGGGGCTAAAAGGCATTAGATATGCTAGCGCATTTCTCTGAGGTTTGCTGAGCTCAGCTATTGGTGTATTTTGTACTCAAATAACTCTTCCTCAATGGCATAAAACATTAATTTGGGAGAAAATTGAGTATGAGTAAAAGGAACACTGACATTATAATGCTGTCATAACTCCAGGATTAACAAAAAGCACATGAGCTAATTCCTATTACAGAAACACAATCTGTAGGTAGAAGAGGTTTTGTATATGTGAAGGGTGGGTTGGGGATGGGTTGTGTGAAAGATGGTGACTAATTTGATAGCATGTCTGTCGGAGTGGTGTAGCACAGGGATGTTAGGCTAAATTGGCCTAGGGCGCAGGAAACTGAGCTCTCATAGTGATGATGCATTGCAAAAAATTCCTGAAAATGCCTCTAAAATGGAGGGTTGCTAAATTCACAGGGGAAGAGAAGACCAGAGAACTTCTTGGATACAATGAAGTGAAGTTAGATTGAGATCTGAGCAAGGGTTGGACAGGCAGAAGATGGAGGGATCAGGGTTGGATATAAATTACACAGATCACTGTGGAGTTTTGCTCAGAATCTCTTCAACACTGTTACTCCTGAGCTCCTTCTCATCCCTGCATCTCCCAACCCCTTGTCTTTCTGTTAGTCAGATATGGAGACTCAAAAGAAGTCCTGGATTTTGCTGCTCTGTTGGACATAGAACCAAAAACTTGAGAATGCAAGTTCTTGAAATTCCAAGGTGACTTCCTAATTTCACTGTCAGCTGGGTTTCATGTCATCTTCTGCTAACACAACTGTTTCTGTGTTTCCTCTGTGTACCTTTCTTGGACTTCAGTTTGGAATGCTTCCTTTCCCCGTAATGATTTTTTTTTTTTCCTTTTTTTCTTTTTACGTGCATAACACAGAGAATACTCCTCCACATCAACCCTGTTCTCAACACCAAGATATTCCTCTCACACTCCTAAGTCACTCAGTCTCAATCCTTTATATGTCCTCAGACTTATTTCCAAACTGCCAAAACCTGTTTTCAGAGATACAGCAGCAATAAAAGCACATTAAGAAGTCCCCCATAATATGCCAATCTAGATGTATCTCCATTTTCTCAAGCCTAATCCCTGCTCATCAGAAGTAACTGAGGGTCTGACAGTAACAGCTGAAGCCTCAAGAGAGGAAATGGACTTCGGAGCAGAGAGGTTACAGAGCAAAGACTATCAGTTGACATGAGGTGGCTGCTTAAGGGAGCCCGTGGCTACGTTGTGTTGTCACTTGTTTAGAAAAGAGCATATTTGTATTTCTGGAGGCAGAATTTTCTGAATTCTGGATAACACAATCTCCTTAGGCCCCAGGCTTCACAAGACTGACCTCCTGAAAGTCCATCAACAATTGGGTGGGTGGTCAGGGGCTTTTTATCACATGACCACAAGAAGAATAAAGGCAGAAGGGGGCCAGAGAAAGAGCCTTTGGGGAAAGCATAGATAAGGGGTTCTGTCATTCATATTGTAGAAGGAGATGCCTCCTGCTTCACAGTCCAGGAAAATCTCAACCTGGGAGCTGGGCTCTGACAAGAACAGAAGGGTCCTGAGTGGAGAGAGGGCCCAGTACCCATTTACAGATGACTCCACAGCCCAGATTCCATTCTTAGGAGCAAGGAGAATTTTCTTCATCACATTCTTCCTACAGACTCCAGCCAACCATTATATCCTATCTCCCACCTCCACCTCCTAGTAATGTCTCTCTGAGGTGAAGGCTTCCAGGCCTAGCACACAGGGCCAGGAGTCACATCTCTCTTGTTTTTCAGGCAGTTTCTGACATGAATCTTCCAGTCAAACAGATTTGAATCCTAATAAAGAAAGAGGTGAGGGTGGGCTGTGTTTGGGTCGAGAGTCACTTCAACTGGAGAGAAAGACAGAAACAAAAAGTCTGACCATTGGTGAGTGTTAGTGGTTACAGGACTATTTTGCTTCTAAGAAACAGAGCACTGCTGTAGGATTTTTCAGAGATGAAGTCTCACTATGTTTCCCAGGCTGGTCTAGAACTTTTGGGCTCAAGTGATCCTCCCACCTCAGCCTCTCAAAGTGCTGAAATTACAGGCGTGAGCCACTACGCCCCGCTGATCCTGTACATTTTTCGAGCTCATTGTACCAACAGTTTCTCCATTAGTTTGGTTAAACATTCACAAAACGAAAACAAAATGCCCCAAATATGACAACTGAGTCCTTGTAGGAGAAATCCTTAAGTGAAGCTTAGTATCATGGAGTTCGTTGCATATTCATATATACATACTTGGGGACCCATGCACTAAAAAGACAGACTCCTTTTGTTTATAATAATTCAAGCATTTACTGTTAAGGTGATTAAGGCAAGTGGGTGTGGGTGGCAGAGTTAGTGACAAAGGAAGTGAACTAGAGGAAGAAAGATCAAAAGATGGGAAGTCACAGTTAGGCAAGGGAAAGAAGGCAGCAACTGGCCCTGTTGCACTGATGTACTTGGTTACCTGGGCAGGGCGCTGACAGGCTGTTGGGGGGATGTTGGGGGAGTTGAAAATTTACAATATACATATGAATCTTTAAGGCACATCTCTTTTTAGAACCTTTTGGAATACATTCCTAAACATAACCAGGAGATATTTTAGGAGTCTTTTCCTCTCCTGGCTGGGGGCAGTGGCTCATACCTGTAATCACAGCACTTTGGGAGGCCAAGGTGGGCGGATCACTTGAGGTCAGGAGTTCAGGACCAGCCTGGCCAACATGGTGAAACCCCGTCTCTATTAAAAATACAGCAAATTAGCCAGGTGTGGTGGCGTATGCCTGTAATCCCAGCTACTCCGGAGGTAGAGGCAAGATAATTGCTTGGCTGAGGAGGTGGACATTGAAGTGAGCCGAGATTGTGCCACTGCACTCCAGCCTGGGCGACAGTGAGACTCTGTCTGACGAAAAAAAAAAAAAAGAGTCTTTGCTCCTTTCTGATCATAATTAGTTCCTAAGAACATGCAGTTGGAAGGTTTCTCCATTCAGGTTGTCCCTCTTCAGCCAAATCTCAGCCTCTTCAGTTCCTTACCCTATGCATTCTACCCTCTCCATCCTCACCCCTTTCTCTGTGCCAGTTCCCCTCTCAGCTTTTTAGTCCCTCTTCTTCCAGGCCTTGTAGCCCTGGCTCTAAGCAATTTTCCCCACTTACTCCTTAATATTCCTATCTGAAAATCATAGCCCACAGAAAAAAGGTAATCAATAGTTCTCTGTTGTTAATAAAAACTTTAGACAAATTAAATTTAGCAGTTTAATTTGAACAAAGAACAATTTGCAAACCATCAGAATGATCAGGAAGCCATCAGAGAGGTTCAGTGAGCTCCATTCCACAAGGGAAGTGACATACAGAAACAGCTTAATTGGTTACAACTCAGAGTTGGCCTTATTTGAACATAGTCTGATCACTGGCTGCAGGGTTGACTGGAGCCGACTGAAGTTCGGCTACTAGGATTGGCTGAGACTCAGCTATTTGTTACAAAAGTATACTCCTGTGCCTTAAGCTTTCAGTTAGTTTACATACTAAGTTAGGTTGCAGTTCATTATTTAAGGGCTCAAGTAAGGCGCCATCCCTCAGGCTAAATGTAGGTATATCTCATACCAAATTTAGTTTAATTTAACACAATTATTTCTGCTTTAGTTAAGATTCTCTGATCCAGAATAAAGGAAAAGAAAGCATGTGCTGTACACTCGATCTGAGAAACAGTAAGATAATCCTCTTTGTAGGAATTTGTGTTTTGATTGGCTCAGAGTTACCATTTCTCATCAGTTGCTGGGCAGAAGCCACTGGGGAAGGTTAGAATGAAAACTGAAACTATATTGAATTGTACACATTGATGAAAAATTTCAGCCCTACCTCTCAAAGTGTGTGCAGCTCTCTGTGTTTACCTATTTGAATCATTAATGTGTGTGTTATGTGTAAAATCAGTGCTTCTTCACATTCAGCTGTCTTTTATATCGTAACAGAAATATCAGGAGAACTGAGTGGAAACATGAAATGATTTTAAGAATGATACTGTGGCAGTTTGCAGACATCCCCTTGCATGTAATTGTTACATAGAGGATATTATCATCCTTTTTTTTTTTTTTATATTATCATCTTTTATCACAGAGCCAAAAATGAAAGTATGAACAGAATGAAAACTAGATCTATTACATCTATTTTAGTACCTCCAAAATTCAGGTCTCAGATCCATTACTGAATTATAGAATTTTCTGGTATCCAGAGTTAGTGCTGTCAGTAACTGCATATTTTATATTTTTCACAAAATGGGTGTGACTGAGCCTTTCTTCACCTCTTGCTCCTTATTTGTGCCATACTGCATTTTCACGTGTATTTGTTTCTCACTCTGACAATGAAATACGTTCTGAGGTTAACCTTTGGGTAGACTGTGGGGGATGTCTTTGTAAGGGGTCCTTGCTACAAACCTTGGGACCTAGTGATAGCAGACAGGAGGCAGTCAGATGCAAAGGCAGGTAGCAATGGGTCCCTGGTGAAACCCCACCTCCCAGCTGAAGACAGTTTAAAGCCTGAAAGCCAAACTACAAGGTAAATCCTCAGCCCAGATTGAGAACTTGTTGAGAACTTGTCTTCATGTTTGGTGCACTTTCCTCTGATTGGTCCCCACCCTTCAACTACTTTCCATATACCCACCCTTTCCTAATTGGTTTTTTACACCGTTGTGGCCACCTTTGAGTGGTGTCTTCACTTTAACCTTTTTTGCATACTCACAAACCAATCAGCACACACTTCCCATTATGAGTCCATAAAACAGGTCTGGACCCAGCCACACAGGGGGAACTTTCCCGCCTTCGGGTAGGGGTGCCAGCATCCCCTCTCTGCTGAGTGCTATTCAGTCGCTTGATAAAATTCTTCTCATCCCTCCTCACCCTTCAATGTCTAGTGCATCCTCATTCTTCTTGGGTATGGCACAAGAGCTCAGGAACTGCCGAACGTGGGTACACGCTATAACACAGGTGAGCTGGGGCATGCCAGTGTAATCAAGCAAGGTTTGGGTGGGGTGTTGCTGGCCAGAGGTCCCCTGCTTGCAAAGTGATAAAGAAGAAAAATCCTACATCACTAGCACTTGCAACTTTAGTTGGGTCACAAATAAAATATAAAGGCCTATCATTTGTTTATGACATAAAACAGACACTTAAAGTAATTAAAACCCCTAGGACTTAGCTGAAATCTTGACTGATAGAAAATGATATTACAACAGTTTGAATTGAGGCTCTTGGTAGAGTTGGCTGGCTGCTTGCTCAATACCAGATCCACTTTTCTCAGTAATAAGATCCCATTTTCTTATTGCAAGGTGTCCATCTCATTTGTAGATGGGAGGCCAAGGGACTAGGTTTGAGCCAATTACTTGAGGGTGGACGTTTTGTTTATCAGAGAGATTATCTAAGGGGAGGCTAAAACAGCTGGTAGACCCTTACACTACCCCTATGTTCTACTTCCTCTTATGTAGAATATGGACTTTGGAGCTGGGCAGCCCTTTTGTGACCATGAGGCAACACTGAAGATGCAAGCCACATGCTAAGACAGAAGAAAATAAAGACAGAACTAAGCTGGGGCATGTATGACATTTCAAGCTCTCAGATCAGCCCTTGATGGCCACCATCCATATTTATTGACACAAAAAGCGGTCCTCATTTTGTCAAAGCCAATGGTATTCAGGACTCTGTTATTAGTAACAAAATGCAATTCTTCCCTCTACCCACTACAGTTTATCATGAAACTCTTCAAACATACAGGAAAGTTGAGTATGGAATTTCTATCTCCAGGCTTGAGGTCTCACCTGGACTCTTGGTTATTCAATGGACTACTCTGCATCTCCATGTGCATCTCTAATAGGCTCCTCAACCTTAATGTATCCACAACTGAACCTTTGGTTCTGCACCACCCCCATCTTGCTCCTTGTCTCTCCATTTCCCCGTCTCAGAAATTCACAACTCCATCTTTCCAGTTACTTTTCTTCCTTCCTCCCTCCCTCCCTCCCTCCTACCTTCCTTCCTACCCTCTTTTCTTTTTTGACAGATTCTCACTCTGCCACCTCAGGGCCACTGGTGTAAGTCTCAAAGACCAGAGGCTGGAGACTCTGGAGTTGTGATATTGAAGAGCAAGAGAAGAGTGTTCCAGAGAGAGAGAGAGAGAGAGAGAGAGAGAGATCACCTTTCCTCTGCCTTTTGCTCTGTTGGGCCCACAGCTGATTGGAAGGTGCCCAAAGATATTGATGGCAGATCTTTTCCACTCAGTCCACTGACTCGCATACCAGTCTCCCCTAGAAACACCCTCAGAGATACGTCCAGAAATAATGCTCCATCAGTTGTCTAGGTATTCCTTAACCCAGTCAAGTTGACACCTAAAATTAACCATCACATTGATTTATTTCCCAAATCCTCTATCCCAACTCTCAAATATGGTTTGAGGATTCCTGGGGTGGGGTGAGGGGTCTCTGACATACGTTTTTGTCCCCCCACCTTTGTTTGAGATGTGAGTTTCACTCTTTCACCCAGGCTGGAGTGAAGTAGCGCAATCTTGGCTCACTGCAACCTCCACCCCACTGGGGTTCGAGGATTCTGTCTCAGCCTCCCAAGTAGCTGGGATTATAGGCGACCACCACCACGCCTGGCTAATTTTTGTATTTTTAGTGAGACGGGGTTTTGCCATGTTGACCAGGCTGGTCTTGAACTCCTGACCTCAGGTGATCTACCCGCCTCGGCTTCCCAAAGTGCTGGGATTACAGGCGTGAGCCACTGTGCCTGACACGTTTTTTGTTTTTTTTTGAGACAGAGTCTCCCTCTGTTGCTGAGGCTGGAGTGCAATGGCAGGATCACAGCTCACTGCAAACTCCAACTCCTGGCTCAAGCAATCCTCCATTTTAGTCTCCTGAAGCAAGGACTACAGGTGTGCGCTACCACACCTAATTTTTTGTTTGTTTGTTTTTGGTAGAGACAAGGTCTCACTTAGTTGGCCAAAACTGTTTTAAGGGGCCTGCAAGGTTAATAATCTTATTTTCATATTAATAATAAAACACAGTTTGTGGTTTTTAATCTCATTCTGTCACTAGGATAAAGTTTTTTTGAGCCTATATAGTCTATGATATCTCAACAGAGTGAGTATAAAGGCAGATATGAGAATCCAGTCATATTCTTTTAAGCCACATATTAGATTTGGAAAAAGTTAATCAATGCCACACTTCTCAATAAAATTTATTTTGCTTTGGATACCATACTTATTTTTTCACAAACATTCTACATATATTAACCTATAGTGTGCTTATTCATGCTACTTTAATATAAATTAATAAATGTTGTAAATGTATATAATATAAATAACTGTTGTAAAGGTAATAAATTACAACATTTCTTAGTTTCATTCTCTAATGCCTTAAATATCAACAAATATTAACTCAAATAAACAAAAACTCTTTGGAATCCTCCATCATTTGTAAGGTGTCTAAAGACATCATGAGACCAGGAAGTTTGAAGCCACTGGTGTCCCCATTGAACCTGAATGCTGAGGTAGACCTGGTCCATTAATCCTCGGCTCAGCCAGGACCTCAAACTTCAACCACACTCAGGGACTGAGTAGTGACTACTTGCCAACTGCAGAGACACCTGAGCCAAACCACATCCACATGCATCCATGTTCTTCATTCATCTTTGTCCCAGGTCCAGGCCTGTGGCTGTGTGCTGTGGAAATCCTGGGGTTGGGTGGAAATGAGCCATCATTTCCTAGGTTCCCTTAGATGTTATGGTGGGACTTAGCCACCCTTACAACCTTGATCCCTCCCAGCTCTCTGGTTCCACTTCCTCTATCTCTGACCTGCAGATCTGGTTCCCTCTCCTCTCTGGTGGTCCTGTGGATTCCTCTCTCCTCTTACATCCTGATGAACCCTGTTGGCCTCATTCCAAGTCCATATCATCTGGTGCCAACTGGCATACTGGACTCAATGTGGTCACCCTGATGTTAAACAGCAGGTTTGCTGCCCATCAACTTCTCACACTTTTTTCTTGGCTGGGAGCTATGAAACAACTAGTTCCCTATGCCTGGATCCCGTCCCATAGTTACAACCAAAGGAACTACTAAAGCCACAGCCTAGTGAGGAGGAGAAAACTGGGGCTGAGGGCTGGAGTGGGTGTGAAAGAGGCAGCTAGAAGCTGTTCTCTTACGTGACCAGAGGGGAGAAGGGCGTGTCTTCCACTGGGGACGTGACCAGAGGGGAGGAGGGCGTGTCTTCCACCAACAACATTGTGCAGTGGCTGCTGAGATGACCAGGGCTTATCTGCATGGCTGTGAGACCAGGGAATTGATTCTACAGGCTCTGATTGGTCCCCACTCTGAGAAGTGTCAGGCCCTCTTCAGGCACTGTGACCCCACTGGCTCCTATGAGTGCGGGACAGATGAAGATGGGGCTGTCATCAGACCCTATCCTGAAGAAGGGCCTCATAGGCACGGAAAAGGCTGAACGGGGACATGTGTAGATGTGCGATCTGTCCCTCATATTGTAGAAGGAGACATCTCCAGCTTCATAGTCCAGGAAGACGCCCACACGGCAAAGGGACTCCTTCAAAGGGAGAATCCTCTTAGGGGAGGACAGGGCCCGGTATTGCCCTTTATGCATGTCCAAGGTCCAGAAGCCATTCTGAGGAAGCAGCAGGACCTCCCCTTTCCTCTCAACACTGTCTCTGCAGACCCCCACAGTCCACTCAATTACGTTTTCCACCTCCACCTCCCAGTAATGTTTCCCTGAAGCAAAGCTCTCCCGGCCCAGGACACAAGGCTCACTGTCGAATCTCTCTGGGTTGTCAGGCACGCTCTCCCCTAGGTGCCTGAGGGGGCACCTTTTCACACTTCTCCGGTCCTCTGACAGCAAGAGATCAGGATGAGCGGTGTCTGGATCCAGGACCACATCGACTGCAGAGGAAGTCTCAAGTTTAGGCCTGGGGTCTCACAAACCCTGGGGATTGTGTGGTTCCTTATTCCCAGAGAGGTCTCAGATGTCTGTGGGGGATCCCCATCTAGTGGCCACTTCCATGAAGGCTCTCTGATCCTAGGCAGCTCACACACTGAGAATTACTGAAGCTGCCCTTCTATCTCTCCAGCAGTTCCCTCAGTTTGAGAAGAATTGGAGCTCTAAGAAATCCAGACAGTTTAGCAAATGAGGCAAAATTAATCATTCTTACTTTCTCTCAGCATTCTAAGATGTGTTCCCTTTTCTATTCAAGACATAGGATCTCTGGCTGGGCACGGTGACTCACGCCTGTAATCCCAGAACTTTGGGAGGCCGAGGCAGGTGGATCACCTGATGTCAGTTCAGGACCAGCCTGGACAACATGGTGAAACCCCATCTCTACTAAAAATACAAAAATTAGCCAGGCATGGTGGTGCACGCCTGTAATCCCAGCTACTCAGGAGGCTGAGGCACGAGAATTGCTTGAACCCAGGAGGCAGAGGTTGCAGTGAGTCCAGATTGTGCCTTGGCACTCCAACCTGGGTGACAGAGCGAGACACCATCTCAAAAGAAAAACAAACAAACAAACAAAAAAACCCAAAACAAAGACCTATGATCTCTGGATTTTCTTTAGTTAGAAACTTTCCAGCTTGGCTCAAACCAGCACAGAGGCTTTATGTCCTGCTCCTCCTCTCCCCAGTGGATCAGGTAAGGTGAATGTTTCCCTTCACACTATCCCGGAGGGTAAAGGGTCTCTTCATTGGTCCTATGTGTTCCTTTTACCAGATCACAACTGACTTAAATGACTGACAAGGGCACCCTTCAAAAAATAAAGGAGAATAAATGTCCCCAAAAGAAAACCTGCTGCCTGAGGGGTCTGTAGGCCAATGTGGGGAGGAACTATTCCCATCCAGTTTTGCTTCAACAGTGTGGGTCTGATGTCTTCAGGTATCACTTCCGTAGGTATAAGAAATGCTCCGGACACTGGGCATTCTGCAGGCCTCTCCCATCTGTATTTAATCTTATTCAGTCTACCTTTCTATTGTGTTAAAATGATTTCCTCCATTCCCCAAGTTAATAAGTCTGGCTGTGACAATTTGCTATTTTGTTCCACACTGACAGTGGCAATTCTGAAATTCACCTAAAGAGGAAAGGTCCATGTGCCATAGTATCTGGTAAAGCCTGGATTCTGTGGTGCTTACAGGCAGAGGGGATGAATCACAAGATGAAAAGTGCTCACTGGGAGTGGGCAATTGGGTTCTGTGCTCTTCCACTCACCCGAACCCCCTCCCCCGGCAGTCTGTACACGAAGTATCAGTGTTCTCTTAGGAGCAGAAAGGCATTTCTGGCCACGTATTGGTACACCCTTAGGTCAGGCTTACTAGGGACCCTCATGGCCTCTTCCCCACATGGGTCTTCAACTTAGCACAGTCTACACCATCCCCAGGATATAAGCTGCTAGGACAGCATTGTCTATTTTCAAATTTATCCAGGATCAAAGAGCAACAACTCCTGAAATGTAACTCTTAGGAAGGCTACTATATATCGGACACCTCTGGTAATCACGCATTAAATTATTCCAAAAGAGAAAGGATCCTGGGATGTAAACCATAGGGTGGATTGAGAGCTGCCGGGATTCCCTGACAGAAGAGCCATGAGGCATCATTGCTGGGACACTGTTGATGAACTGACCCCAGCTCCCTGCTGTCCCTGCCTAGCCCTGGTCCCCTTGCTCATCTCCTCTAAGGAGTCCTGTTAGCTGGCTAGTGGGAGAAATTTGAGATCTAAGGGAACATCAGAGGCACTCACCAGCATGTAAGACTGTTCTTCTCCATCCTGCAAGGGACAGACAGAGGCGAATGTCATGAGATGTTGCTAACTAAGCAGAACTCAAATTGTATATGGAGTAGTTCAGGAAAGGCTAAACTTACGCAATTCTTCTTGAAGTTGCTCTGAAAAACAAACAGAAAATCATGTCTTCGACAGAAGAACGAAAAGAAGTTGGGTTTATAGTAAACAATGCAGGAACCGTCCTTTCTATGAACAGCAACATCTCCCTTGCCTCATGCCTAGGGCACTGTCAGAAACCAGAAATGATATGTGATCAGGTGGCTGGGTAGTGCCGGTACATTGTTATACTTGCTTTTGCTCAACCATTTAGTACTTCATGTAGCCAGATGAATGGATGCAAGGTGGGCAGAGTGAAAGAACAAAAGCTCTGAGAGATTCATTCCAAGGACATCAGAGTTCCAAGTCCTTGCTGCTGCTGTGCATTTCCTCTCTCTTCCATATGCTGGTACCTGGGAGAGTTGTGTCTTTTCTATGGTGCTGAACTGTCCTCCTACTCTTCTACCTTTTTTTTTTTTTTGAATTAAATGGGGTCTCACTTTATTGCCCAGGCTGGTCTCAAAATCCAGGGCTCAAGTGATCTGCCTGCCTCAGCCTCCTACAATGCTGGGATTCAAGCCATTAGCCACCATACTCAGCCTTTTTTACCTTTTACTTGAAGTTCTTTCTCTTTTTGCACACGTTCCTTCTCCAGTTCCTTTACAGCAGTTTCTCTTGTTTCCAGTTCAAACTCCTTTTCCCCTGACAGAATCTTTTTTTCCTTTTGGAGTCTGTTGATCCAGTAGATGCATACGGCAATGATTATCATCAGAAAAACCACAATGATAGGCAGGGCCACCACACAGGGAGACACGCTGGGCATAAAGGATTCTGAAAAGGCAGCCATAAATGTCCACTTAGTTTGAAACAGAACATCTGGGGTAAGAGTGCCCTTAGGAGCACAGCTGAAGGGCTCCTCAGCCACCTGCTCTGTTGCTTTCTCCCTCAGAAAACTCAGATGGAGAAAGTGATGCTGGCTCAGACCTGGCTGACACCTCAGTGGCTAGGCCTCAAGGCCCAGAGGTAGCATACCAGTCACCATGGGAAGGGTCAGGGTGAATAAAGCTAACCCGCCATGCTGAGTCAGCACAGCCACAATCCTGCCTCAAGCTACCATCACTCACGCCTGGAATACTGCAGTGCCCTCCTTCTTATTCTGCCCTTACCTTCTGTAGTCTACTCTCAACAGACCAGCCCAAGTGTGACAATGTTAATTCTTAGCTCAAAACCTTCCAGTGCTTTCCACGTCACTCGTCCTAAAAACCAAAGACTGTTTGTGGCTTATGATGCCATGTAGAATGTGTTTTCATTGTCTCTGTGAATTCATCTCCTCTCACTTCCTGCACTCACTCCATTTCTGCCACACCAGCATCGCCTTCTGGGGGTCCTGGAAACTGCCAGGGATGCTCCTTTCCCAGGTCCTTTGCATATGCTTTTCCTGTAGCTGGTTGCTCAGTCCTTAAGCATCTGATGATTCCTTGCCATCAGACGGGATGGCTCAATTTCCAACTCTACAGCGAAGTCTTCCCTGACCATTCTGTTAAGAATTGCAATGTCTCACACTGCCTCTTTATTCCTTCCTTGCTTAATGTTTCCTATAGATGTTCATCACCGCCTGATAGAATATATGGTCAACTAATTATTTAATCACTTTTTGAGGGAAGAGTTCTTGATGTAATTTGTTTAATGATTTACCCTTGGTTTCTAGAACAGTGTCTTAAACATATGATATGCTTCTTGACCATCTGTTGAATGAATTATGAGTGTGTGTCAATAGGGAATTTCTGCAGCTCTGTCCTGTGGAAAATCCCCTGCGCAGGAAGGGATGGCTGCAGCATACAGGAACACCAAGTGTAGAGAGTCACTTATCCACAAACCCTCCATGTGTTATGGTTGTTTTCAATGTCTAAAAATTGCTGGCCGGGTATGGTGGCTCACGCCTGTAATCCCAGCACTTTGGAAGGCTGAGGAGGGTGGATCACTTGAGGTCAGGAGTTCGAGACCAGCCTGGTCAACAAGGCGAAATCCCCATCTCTACTAAAAATACAAAAATTAGTCAGGTGTGGTGGCGCGTGCCTATACTCCTAGCCTTCAGGAGGCTGAGGTATGAGAATTCTTGAACCCGGGAGGCAGAGGTTGCAGTGAGCCAAGACTGTGCCACTGCACACTAGCCTGTGTGACAGAGTGAGGACTGGTCTTCAAAAAAAAAAAAAAAGTTGCCGCAGCGTGAGGACCTTATCAGGGGGAAATACAACAACAGCAACAACAACAAACCAGGTTCAGCCTCAGAGAAGAGGCTCCTACTCCTGAGTTTTGGGACTCTTTGATTCTCCTTTTGAGAAGCAGAGAGGCCTCAGCTCAGCTGCAGACTCCTGGTCCTCAGGGCCCAGGACCATTCCACCCACACTGCTGCCCCCATCCCTACTCTGGGTTCCATCTGTGTGCTGAGGATCCCCATGCACCCGACGAGTCTCAGAGGGTAGAGAACTAACCTGGAATAAAAATGACACTTTCTTTCTTCTGACCGAGCAGGGTGTCATTGATAGAGCAGGACATGTTCCTCATCGACTTATCTCTGATGATCGCAGCTGTGGTGACCATGAAGAGGCCATCTGCGTCAGGGGTGAAGACCTCCTTCAGGGCAGGCACAACCCTACCGTAGGGGTCCCTCCACACTGTGAGGGGCTTTGGGTACCACCCTCTAGATATGCACTCCAGCCGGATGCCTCCGTCCTCGTGGCCCCTCATTTCAATGAGGGGCTTAGAGCCCAGTCCTGTGGAGAGATACCAGAGTTCAGACAAAAGTCAGTGCCTTTTGCATCTCTTCTGTGCCTATTGCATCTCTTCTGCGAATCTAGAAAGTAAAGGTGAAAAAGAGGTAGGAAGCAAGAAATAGGAAGGAGGAAAAAAAGGAGGAGGATAAGGAAGAAAGAACATTGATGTTAGAGAACACCAGGAGACCAATGGGCCACATAAACTGTGAGCTCTCTAAGAGGAAAGGATCCTATTGTACCCTTTTCTTTGTGGTCCATGTACAGACCCCATCACAGCACCAAACATCTATCTGTCTGCTATAAATGCTTGTTCAATTTATCCTGCCAGACTAATTTTCTCACTTCAAGGTGGGTGTGTCGACTCCAACTTCAAACAGGCAGGTTTTGGATTTCACTTTCTGCTTCTGGGACGACTTCTCAGTAGACCTTAGCTTCCAGAAGCTCTAGAATAATAACGAGAAGGACAAAAGTCTGCCAGGCGGGCAGAATCCTAAGAAACCTTTTGATCCAAAGACACTGACCCTTCTGTCTAGTTCAGAACTTCACATAACCACCGCTCTCTACCACCCATAGGAGGTGATGGTTTTTAGGAGACTTGACAGATCTAGCCCACAAAGCCAACTCTAATCCTAATTCACACTGTTTACCTCCCAGAGGCTCCATCCATTAGGCAGTATTGCTTTTCTTTTTTAGAGACAGGGTTTGAGCTCTGTTGTCCAGGTTGGAGCACAGTGGCAAAATCATAGCTCGCTGTGCCTTGTACTCCTGGGCTCAAGAGATCCTCCCGCTTCAGTCTCCCAAGTAGCTAGGATTACAGGCATGTTCCACCATTCTTGGCTAACATGTTGCCCAGGCTGGGTGGTTTTCTTATAGTACTTTGAGAACATCAACTTATTACAAAGATCTGGATGATTCAGGGACTAAGATAACCATACTACCTTTTCAATATCAGAGATCATCACCAAAAATTCTAAGAAACTAGACTCACCCTAACTACAATCCATCTTTAAATGAATCTTCCATAAGAGTGAAGACTGGGTATGAAAGAGCTGCAAAAGTGTGGTCCTGGGAGACCTTTCAGCCATGTGTGACCATCTAAACTTCTTCTGAGTAATTCTTTTGTAAAGTCTGCCAAAGAATTTTACCAAAGACAAGAAATGAAACCAATAACTTAAGTCTGGTGTGTTGGCTCAATTTAATAATAAAAAAATTTTTTTTGACACGGTCTGACTCTATCACCTCGGCTGCAGTGCAGAGGCATGATCATAGCTCACTGCATCCTCAACTTCTGAGGCTCAGGTGATCCTCCCACCTCAGCCTCCCAAGTAGCTGAGACTAAAGGTATGTATCACTATGCCCAGCTATTTTTTTGGTATCTTTTTGTAGAGACTGGATTTTTGCCATGTTGCCCAGGCTTACTTTAATTTTTTTTTTAGACAAAGTCTTGCTCTGTAGCCCAGGCTACAGTGAAATGGTAGGACCCTGGCTCACTGCAACCTAGGCCACTGGAGTTCAAGTGATTCTCTAGCCTCAGCCTCCCAAGTAGCTGGGACTACAGACATGTGCCAGCACGGCTGGATAATTTTTGTAGTTTTAGTAGAGAAGAGGTTTCACCATGTTGGCCAGGCTGGTCTCGAGCTCCTGACCTCAGGTGACCCACCCGCCTTGGCCTCCCAAAGTGCTAGGGTTCCAGGCATGAGTCCCTGCACCGGGCCCAGGATCACTTTAATTTTTATCAAGAGAAAAAACTACTTGTACATTTAAAGGCTCAGTAGAATAAGAATTAAAATAACTCAGCAAATTGGAAAACAAAGTTCTTCAAAACATTCCATGAGGTTCAATATAGGAAGCATGACAAAATAGATCTAAGGGCAAAATCAGCCACCAACCAACCTAACAAAGAGAATACAGTAAACAAACCAACAAAAAGTCCTACGCAACCCAATTCAGAGTAGGGAAGGCCAAGCCAGTGTCAGTTTTACAGGCAAAGAATGGCAGATTCCTGCCACACAGAAACCATAACTGGTCAACCCTGGAGTGGTGTTATGAACACAGTGAGGATGCAATGTCAAGAAACCCTCCCTCCATGATATTCTGTTTTAATCAGATGCAAGGTTGCCTTTGTGTGTAGCAAAGATGGGGTCTCCTACCTGTTACGATTTGAGGCCCCCAGGGAAGGACCCAATTCCTTAGTCCTCACATCCTCTGGTCTGATGGAATGAAATGCCACCACAGATTATCCTGCACCCAAAAGGCTTTTTCAGTCCTCAAATATATCTGTTTGTTGTTGTTGTTTAATTTTTGATACAGAGTCTTGCTCTGTCGCCCAGGCTGGAGTGATGTGGTAAGATCTCGTCTCCCTGCAACCTCTGCCTCCTGGGTTCAAGCAATTCTCATGCCTCAGGCTCCCAAGAAGTTGAGATTACAGGCACACTCCACAAAGCCTGGCTAATGTCTTTGTATTTTTAGTAGACATGGGGTTGCACCATGTTGGCCAGGCTGGTCTCGAAATCCTGGCCTCAGGAAATCCACCTGCCTCTGCCTCCCAAAGTGCTCTTATTACAGGTGTGAGCTACAGGGCCCAGCCCAAATATACATTTTAAAGCATAATACACTAACCCCAAACTGAACTAATCACTTAATGTCATTTTAACAAACTCCTAGAAATCTCAGTTTGAATGCATTTTTATGTTGAAGGCTTCCCTATTACCTCCCAGTGAACTTTGTAGTCTTTCTCTATGGAGTTAGCAGGAACTATATATAATTTTGCTTCTGTATTTTGTCTTGCTTTAACGAAACCATCTATTTACAATCAGTCAATCTCTCTGCAATCAGCATTTTGGGAAAGAAGAATTCAAGGTTAATATTTATCAAGAAATAAGATTTGATATGTTGCAGTTCTCTGGGTAATCGTTGTTTATCCCAGTTGTCTTGGAACAATTATTGACAGTGTCTCCTCTCACTCTCAGAAGTGCAACCTGGGAGGCAGAGGTTGCAGTGAGATGAGATCGTGCCAGCAAGGGTGCAATAGAGCAAGACTCTGTTTCAAAAAAGAAAAAAAAAAAAACAAAAGAAATACACAGCTCAATGCTAAGACAGGCATAAGACTTCTCTTCCGAGACTGACCATTTTCCCCTGCTCACAGCCTCAGCTGAATTCTGTGTGTGCTTCTCAAGAAGTGAAGCCATTGCCTTAGCAGGGCAAACCCACTCGTGCAGCCCTTATGCAGGAGGAAGGAGTTTTCCCTGGAATTCCGTTTCCACAGGAAGAGTTTCCCTGTGGTATCTCCCTGTGGAAAGGCGATTCCAGACAAAAATTTGCTGGTCTGCAATGGGCCTGAGGTTAGGAGACATACTTTCCCCAGAGTCACACTGTGCCAAAGCAACAAAGCAAAATGAAGCAACGCACCTGCCACCACGAGGTGCAGGATGGCCTCATCGTAGGACCTGCCTTCTTGGAAGTAACAGCGGTAGGTGCCGTTCTCCTGGGCTGTGATGTTGTGTATGACCAGGGCCACGCTGCCCCTGCTGATGTCTTTGCTCACAAAGGTGGTTCTTCCTCGGTACTCCTCCATCTGCTCCTCTGTTCTCTCTCTCCCACCCTTATACACAAACACTGCGGGGAAGAACTGAGACCGGAACCACCGCACCTCCATGTCCTCAGCATTTTTCTCGGGTGACAGATGGCAGCGTAACGTAGTGTTTTCTCCAACCGTGGTCAGGATGGGATCAGTGGGCCCTACCACAATAAACTGGGCTGTTCAACAAAGAGGTAGAGTCAGACAAAGACACCAGCCATCACATCTCTAAGGCAAGAAAGGAAGCAGATATTCCAGGGACAAACATATTTTTTCCATGGCCATATGGTCTCTTTGGGCTGAGAAATCTGGGGACCAGTAGTTGTGGGTGTCAACAGCACCCCTGGGAGCAGTAACTATAAAACGTGCTTCTGATTCATGAAGGAAACCCTGGGGAGCCCGCCCTGAGCACCCTCTGTCCACCCTGTGCCCTTGAGGGGTTTTTCCTCCATTCCCCAATCTAGCGCTGTGCCTGAGTGTAGTGTAAACTTGAGCCGTGCAATAGAGCACCCACCCACTAGCTATTTCCAACTGATATGAGCTCTAAGTATAAAATATACACAGGATTGTGAAGATTTAAAATTTCAAAATATTGACTATCTTATTGGTAATATGGTGTATTAAGTATTTAAATATTCATATTTGATTATTTGGGACGAAACACAACATAGTATACAGATTTATTTCATGTTTCTTTTACTTTTAAAATAAAAGTAAAATTTAATTCTTTTTTGAAAATTTTCAACTGTACATGCACTTGGCCTTTGTGCCTCGCTGTATTTCTTTTGGACAGTGCTGGTATAAATTCAGTGAACATGATCAGAATGAAAGGATAAGTCAGCAACTCCACAATCCTTTCTTTCTTTCCCTTTGCAGACTACAGGGTTGATGTTCCTTTCTGATAGGTGACAGCAGCAAGTGGGACACATCGCTACCTGAGACCAGTGCACACAGTCGGAGAAGGAGGAGGAGGATGAGGGAGGCTGGCAGGGAGAAGTGCAGGGCAGCAGCTGGTTCCATGAGCACCCAGGGCATGCAGGGACGGGAGGCCTAGGGTTACAGAGCAGAATCAGCCTAGGAGTCTTGGCACCTCAGTGCTGGTCGGGCCCAACCTCTCCCGTTACTCAAGTAGGTCTCATCAGTGCCCCAACTTCATGGAGTCTCCTGCATCCGAAGGCTCAGGTATCTCCCGAGAGAGGGATTCCTTAAACATTCCATGAAGTAAGCCATCAATGCAAAGATAAATGGGCCCTTTTTCGCCCTTCTCGGCTCACTTCTCTGGCCAGAGCCCGGTTTCTTCAGTTGTCGCTGGATTCTATCACACCCTCCTCCCTTCACTTCCCCCTCCCCGAGACCCAGGCCGGGCAGCCTGAGGTAAAGCCAGGCGAGGCCGCGACCCCCCACCGGTGGCCTTCCCCTCTCCCAGAATCCCGTCTCGTGTCCACAGCAGATTCTACTTCCCACACCTACTGTGCCCACCCCGGAGCTGTAGCGCCTTCCTTCCCTTTCATACCTTCTAGAATTAACGTTGCGTTTTCTTTTCTCCTCTGGTTCTCAAATGACGATTTTCCAGTCGCCCCTCTTCTCTCCAAGCTGCCCAGGGGCACAGGCACTACCTGACACAAACCGTCCCAAAAGAGGAGAAAAAATTGTTCTTCCCCTTCCCCTAGGTCGCCATGTCTGGAGATGCAGGAACCGAGATCTGGACCACTGGGCTTCCACAGCCTCAAGATTTCCCTAAAGAGTTTAGAGTCCAGGATTGGCCGGGTGTGAGTGAACCAGCCAATGCTGTTGAGCCTTATTTCTCAGCAGTTACTAGGTAGAATACACGGAATCAAAAATTTCAAGCAGCAAATAACCTTTCGAGATTATCGGGCCTTTTTATTTCCTTTTCTTTGTTCGAAAGCAAGACTCTCTGTCTGTCTCTCTCTCTCTCTCTCTCTCTCTCTCTCTCTCTCTCTCTGTCACTCTCTTTTTCTCTATCTCTCCCCCAACTCACTCTCCA
>NW_016813956.1:553623-660841 GCF_001698545.2 Rhinopithecus bieti | reverse complement strand
CCCCCCCGCAAGATTCCTTGGGGAGATTCCCTTGGGTTTGTCACCGAGGTCGGTGGCTTTGCTGGTGTCCGCGAGGAGAGGCCTCTCTATGCAGAGGGCAATTTTGCTGGGGAGGAAACATGAGGAGGAAAACATAAGCCACCCTCTTTCCAAAGCCAGAGGACTCTTGTTCAAGTCGCTGGCTTTGGAGGTTGGGCCTGGAGCAGGGGAGGGCTTGGGGGAAGCAGGCATGGCTGGAGGGGGAGGGGTAGCAAAGGAAAGGAGACAGCGGTTGCAGTGACTGTTATGAAGGCCTTGTCATTCGTTCCAAAGCTATTGGATAAGAGGTGCTGAGAATCCTGAGTGAGGATCAAAAACCCTTTCCTTCAGGGAGGTGGCATTCTGGTGGCGGCAGAAGATGAAATTGAGCAAAACTTTCTAGTTGTCCTTCACCTTCTAGATAGTAAGTGGTCAGGTTGGGTCCAAGAGCCACACACAAACACACACACCAGCACACATACCATCCTCCCGTCAACATCATCCCTCTCCCAAAGGCTCCAATTTGTAATTGTAAAGATATCTTCCAGAATAATCTTCCCGAGGCCCAGTTGTCAGTATTCCCCTCAAGTGTCTAAATGCTTAGTCTGGAGGCCTCCAATTCCCTTCTGATTCAATTCAAAACTGTTCAGTTAATACGCTAGCAATGGCTCCACAGTGGCCTTACATCACAACATTGCCCTCCCTGTGGCCAGCACTCCTTTTCCCACGCCATGCCTTTCACTTGAATTGTTTGCTCCATCTCTGCCCCTTGAAATCCTGCCCAGGCTTCGTGACTACTTTCTCCAAAATAACTCTGAATGTTCCTGCCTGAAGTGTTCTCAGCCTCTTCTGACACCTAAATCTTTTGCTGTTCCCATGTCCTGTCTTGTATTATTGTTACTCAGGTATGCACTATGTCTTTGCTGTGACGGAAGTACCTGCTTCTCAGGACAGACTTCTGCAGGATGTGATTCCTCTCATCTTACAGGGCCCAGCTCTAAGCTCTAAGCTCTGCTTTCAGCTGTTGTTCAATGCATGTGTGACATGCTCAGTGTAAGGTCATTCCCACCACATTATGGCCCAGTTCCTGGAGTCATTTGGCACCAGAGTGCGAGAGAGAGGTGCTAGTAGGATTAAGCCACTCTAGGTCAGGATTTCTAGGACTGGGAAGGGGGAACCAGTAGGTTCCTTCTGCAGAGAAAGCTCTTTGATGAGAATAAGCTAAAGAAAGCTTGGAGAACTGTTTTTTCCATTGAACTGACCCTTAAATTTTCTCTTTCTCATACAGTAGTCTCACACATCACCTGATGTTTCTGGATTATCATTCAAATAAGATTCTGGGTTGAGTGGCTCATGAGGGTAAATACATCAGTATTAGAACATTCCAAACAGGACTGGGCAGCTGTTGAGAAGAGGCAGAAGAGAATGATGCAGGGGTCTAAGAGCATGGTCAGCCAGGATGAGATCTGACTTTATATTTTTTTACCTGAAGAAATAAGGCCCAGGGCTTTGAAGCAGCCCTTTTGCCAGAAGCATCCAGCTAAGCCAGGCCTCAGCCTCTGCCAAAGTTGATCTGAGCCAGAGGGAAACGTGTGTTCTGAGAGAAAAGAGGATCAGTTGAAGATGTGGTAGCTCAGAAAGAAATCAAGTTCTAGTGTGGTGTGCCCAGTTAGATAGTAACAACCTAACCTAATAATGCTCTGTAGTGGGAGGGATAGAGACAGGAAGGGTTACTTCAGCAAGGTTCTTTATGGACCTGCCAACCCTGGAAGAACCAGGACACAGGGTGAGCACTGATTCCCTTTTGCTTTGCAATAAACTACCGTCTTTGAAGGTAATATGGGTGTGTCATCTCCAGCTATGGAGTACTCCCAGGGGAGGCCTAGACATCTTGGCACACAAAAAATCCATTCCTACTCTGCCCTGTTCAAATTCTAGATTCCTGACCCACAGAATCACTGAACATATTATAATAGTTGCGTAAGCTTCTGAATATCAGGACTATAGCAATATTAATGAGCACATTTACCTTGCCTCAAAAGAACAATTTTTTTCAAAGAGAAGAAATGATACTGAGCTTCTAAAAGAACCAAACACAAGAAATTTGCCTAAATGCTTTCCATCCTGTAGCCTTCTCTCTTCTCATCGGCTTTGGTGTTCTCTCTGCAATCCACCATCGTTTAGTCCACACCATGAATGGAACAGTTCTTCCCACAGCTCCCATGCACATCTGTTACAGGTGTAACTGGTCATATGTCACTTGGTCCTCTGGCCTAGCCTGGGTCATGTGTCCATCCCAGACCCAGTCCATGTGGTGAGGCTGCAGGGCCATGTGATATGGACATGTATTGGAAGAGAAGAGGTCACTAATGCTAAATGTGGTACAGGGAGGGCAGAGGGACCTTGAAAGGCATTCACTATATTCTCAGAGGCAGAGCCCTTAGAACAGGCGCTGTTGATGTCCCATCCCATATTCTCTTGGCCTATCACAGTTTGCCAATAGCTGAGGCACAGTTTTCTGCAAGGATGACAACCTCCCCACCTCCAGTGAGTATCTCCCTTCTCCTTTGCCTTGCTTGTGAGCTTTATCACACCCGTGATAGTCACTTTTCTGCAGTTACATAGCTCAATCTTAAAGTGCATTAGAATTAACACTCCCAGGCCAACCTTCAACCAATTCAAGCAAAGGAGGATGGGAAGTGGAGATAAAGTCTCAGGCCCTGTAGTCCTTAGGAAGATTCTGAGCTGTATCACACATTTCATATGGTTTCTTACAGAGTCCTAAAAGGGATTGAGCCAAGTTATCCACATGGTAACTGACTCATGAGTGAACCGTTTATCCCATTTCTCATGTAAGTGGCTTTCTTTCATTTCTCAATTTATTTCTGCACTTGTGTTTCCTGGGATCACTTCCCAAATCAGTATGGTGAGCTGAATAGTGCTCCCCCCACCCACCCTTGGAGCTATATCCACTACGAAAGTTATGAAAAGAATGTATAACACGGTAAAATGAATTTTACACAGAATTAAGGTTATGGACCTTAAAATAGATTATTCTAAATTGTCTGGGTGATCTCAGTTTAATCATAGGAGTCTTTAAAAGTAAAAGGCAGACTAAGCACAGTGGCTCATGCCTATAATCCCAGCACTTTGGGAGACCAAGGTGGGTAGATTGCTTGAGCTCAGGAATTTGAGACCAGCCTGGGCAACATGGCGAGACCCTGTCTCTACACGAAAACACCCAGGCACAGTGATGTGGGCCTGTGGTCCCAGCTACTTGGGAAGCTAAGGTGGGTGAATTGCTTGAGCCCAGGGGACAAAGTATGTGGTGAGCCGAGATCACGCCACTGCACTTCAGTCTGGGTGACAGAGCGAGTCCTTGTCAAAGAAGAAGAAAAAAAAAATGAAGTAAAAAAAAAAGGTGGAGGTAAAAAGAATCAGAGAGATATAATGGAGAAAAAGACCTAGGAGATGAGCCTCAATGCACTGTTGCTGCTTTGAAGATGGAGGAAGGGAGCTAGGAGCCAGAATGTGGCAGCCCCTAGAAATGGGTAAAAACCAGGAAACAACTGGGACCTCAGTCCTATAAATGAAAGGATCTGATTCGGACAACAGTCTGAATAAGCAAGGAAACACATTCTTCCTTAGAGACTGCAGAAAGGAATCCAGCCTGCAGACACCTTGATTCTAGCCTGGTGAGATCCCTGTGGGACTTCTCACCTACAGAACAGTGAGATAATACATTTGTTTTGCTTTAAGTTTATGAATTTCTGAGGCCAGGCGCGGTGGCTCATGCCTGTAATCCTAGCACTTTGGGAGGCTGAGGTGGGTGGATCACGAGGTCAGGAGATCGAGACCATCCTGGACAACATGGGGAAATCCTGTCTGTACTAAAAATACAGAAAATTAGCTGGGTGTGGGTTGCACGCACCTGTAGTCCCAGCTACTTGGGAGACTGAGGCAGGAGAATCACTTGAACCTGGGAGGCAGAGGTTGCAGTGAGCTGAGATTGTGCCACTGTACTCCAGACTGGGAGTAGAACAAAGAAAATACATCCAATAAGGGTTTTGTGAAAATGCTGCAGTGAGGTAAACTGAGACTGTGGTGAGTACAGTGGGTGTGCAGACTACTTTACTTTACTGTGCTGAGTAGACACTACAGTCTAGAAAAAGCCAAGTTGAGGAGTAAGCATTATTAACACTTTATTAAACAACTAGAACTTGACAACCACTTGCCAAGTAGAGGGGATACAGTGCTGAGCATTAACAGTGATGACAATGAGGAGCAGTTTTCCCTAGCAGGCATCAGTTGAAAGGAATATGGGTTTAACATCCACCAATGATCAGGGGTGGACAGACCTATTTCCAGAAGACTGAGTCCATAGCAGGATTAAAAACATCCCTGTAATTCTTCTAGCTTCCTTGATCCAAATTTCCTATATCACAGAGAATCTTTAGAGTATTTGTTCTGTCTGGAAATCTTGACTGTAGGAAGGCTGGCTCTGGCTGCGTGATCACTTATCACATTTGTTGGGTGGCCACACATCTCTTCCACTTGATTTATCAAGTGTGGCCTGTAGACTCTTTCCAAGTCACATGTCATGTGGGTACTAGGAGGTTATTCTCTCAACCAAGACACTCTGCAGAGCTAATCTAAGGAGTGTTGTGTCTAAGGCTCTGATAATCAGCTGGGAAGGAGTCAATAGGGGTGTCAACTCCACAACCACTTACAATTATCTCTACCCTGGAGCTGTTCTGGGAAGGAAACCTCAGGGCTACATGTGGGCTCTTCCCATGGAAAAAAATCAGGCTGGAAAAGAATGGGCAATTAGCCAGGGACTGAGGCTGAACATCTCCTAACTACACAAATTACCATATGAGTTATGTAAGTTACTTAAGGTTGCCCTGCCTCAGCTTTCATACTTGCAAAATGAGACTACCCGATGGGGTGTTGTGACGTTCAAAGGAGTGACATCCACCAAAGTGTACAACACAGCACTCAGAACAGTTTAAATTATCTGTTAATGTTAGCTATTGCTGTTTAAATCCCAGCTCTGTTGTTCACTAGTCATGTCTACTTTGTAAAGTTAATTCAACTTTCTGCACCCCAGTTTCCTTATTTGTATAAAGGGACAATAGGTGGTACCAAACTCAAACAACTGTCATATGGAATAATTGAATGAATATCAGTAAAGTGCTTCAGTGCGTGCCTGTAGCTTTATGGTTCTGATTGGTTGTTGTGGAGGGGGAGGCCGTCAACTCCAGGGTGGGCAGGGAGAAGCAGAGATGTTGCTTCAGCCTGAGGCTCCCCACTTTCATTAGCTAAACCCTGGGCTACTGGTGTTTCCAGGGAATGATCAGGCACTAGGTCAGGATCGGGGGAACTCTCTACTTGTTTTGGTGTTGGGCAAATGGTCAGGGCAGTGGGCTCCAAGGTCAAAATTCTGAATACAGGATACAGAGGCTCAGAGAAAGAGGTGTGCGGAAAGGTGTAGATATGAGATCCATCCGTGGCATTGTAGAATGAGATCTCTCCAGTCTCATAATCCAGGAAGATCCCCACTTTCCTAGGGGGCTCAGGAAGTTTCAGGTTGGTTCTGGGATCAGTGAGAGCCCGATACTTATTCCCATCAGTCAGCCCCATGGTCCAGTATCCATTCTCTGGTGTCATTTTGACCCAACCTTTTTTCCTCTCCACGTTTTTACTACACACCCCAATATGCCACTCTTTTCTGTCCCCCACTTCCACTTCCCAGAAATGTCTCCCTGATGTGAAGTTTTCACGGCCAAGCACACAGTAACGCCATTCAAATCTCTCAGGGTTGTCTGGAAGATCCCGTGGCTCTTCGGCACGCTGCACACTCCTCTGGTCCTCAGAAACAAGGAGGATGGCATTTGCCGTGTCTGGATCCAGAATCACATCCGCTGCAGAGAGTTTGAGGAGGTGTCCATGGGGTCAGCCATTTTTCCTGGATTTCAGAGCCTCAGCATGCAAGGCCTGGACCATGTTGAGGAGATCCTTACAGAACCTGGCATCCCTAGCCTGCCCTGAATGTCTCATCAGTGTTGTGGGAGAAAGCTCAAGGGGTCTTGTGTCCAGAGGGGAAATGAAAGTAAGGTCAGTATCTGCCTAATCCAGTACCCTGATGCTGCCCCAGGAAGCAACAAGGATCCTCTTTCTACGTTTTTCTTGTTTCCCTCCCCACATTGACTCTGCCCCCTAATGCTTTATAATCAGAGGTTAATTTTCAGTCTTCACTCGACCACTCATGAACTAAATGAGTTCCCCTTTTCTGAAGTCTATTTTTCCGTACATCCAATTTATTTAATAAGGTGGAGCCTCATCTGAAGCATTTCCTCACCTGAAAATGGGGATAAAATATGAATCTTGGCCGGGCGCGGTGGCTCAAGCCTGTAATCCCAGCACTTTGGGAGGCCGAGACGGGCGGATCACAAGGTCAGGAGATCGAGACCATCCTGGCTAACACGGTGAAACCCCGTCTCTACTAAAAAATACAAAAAACCAGCCGGACGAGGTGGCGGGCGCCTGTAGTCCCAGCTACTTGGGAGGCTGAGGCAGGAGAATGGCGTAAAACCCGGGAGGCGGAGCTTGCAGTGAGCTGAGATCCGGCCATTGTACTCCAGCCCGGGCGACAGAGCGAGACTCCGTCTCAAAAAAAAAAAGAATCTCTAGCGTAGTATAGGGGAATCATTTATTCAGCTCACAGCAGGGTATGATGGAAGCTCCTGATGTTCTAATAGCTGCAAGGCAGTCTCTGTGCTGGGGGCTCTGTGGGGGGCTCCACATTCACTCTCCAACCTTTAGCTTTCTCCACCCTCCTCTGGGCCCCAGGAATCTGTACTCTAAGGACAGTGCCACTGGGCTCCCTTGTCCTCTGGTTTGCTGTTGAGTTTGGCCAATGGGGCCCTGATAGAAGATTGGAAGGAGAAAGAAAGGAGAGACACACCGTTTATTTTCCTGCTTCCTCCCTGCCAGCAGCAGCTGATGCTGCTCTAACAAGGCCTGATGACTCTTCTCAGGAAGCCCTCTCTTTGTGCTACTTTTCTCTGGGTTCCAGTAACTGCCTCCCCTCCCTAGGAGTGGAGACAACTCCCCACTGTTGGGAACCATGGGGGCACTGCACTTTTCCTTGTTGCTTTCCCTTAACCCTCCTTTCTGCAAACCTTCTTCAACCACGCAGTGTGAACTCGTCATCTCTTTCTAACTAGGTTTTTAACCAATGGATATTTATTATTCCTTCAGTCTTCACCTCAACCCCAACAAAACACAGATTGCAATTTTCGTTTAAAAATGTGGAGGCCAAAGCTCAGAAGCATTAAATCCTTTGAGGCGACACATCCGGTAGGTGGCATGAGAAGCCTAGGAAGGGCAAAGTTCTTTGGGCAGGTATCGCCTCCTCTCCTTGGCATTTCCACCCTCACTCTCCCTGCAGTATTACTCAGTGTGTGTCTCCTTCCCCTCAGCTCCACCCTTTATGTGTCTTCCTTCCCAGGAAGGTCTGAGGAAGCCCAAGAGAGCAATTCTCTCTGGTTCCCTGGGCTCTCAGCAGGAAGGGTCTTGGAGATGGGCCCACTTTTCAGATTGGGATTTAATGCTGTCTATCCCAAACTCTCTTAGTCAAGGGAAGTTTTCTTCCCCAAATCACAAGAGTTGGAGGAGGAAAAAGGAATACGGTCCCTCAGGTTGTTGGTCCAGGGAACATACAGTGATTTACTCACCAGGCTTGAAGAGGGCCATTTTCCATTCTGAAAGGAAGGAGACACAGATAAGAAAAAGGTCAGTAGTTTTGTTTTTTCTCCACTCCATTCTCCTTTCACTACACGTTTTCTCTCCTTTTCTTCAGAGTCTCTTCCAGGGTTCAGCCTCCCTCCTGTACAGTTCTGATGGATCAGAGGTGGCACCTTCTAAACAATGTCATGAGGGGTGCAGGCTGCACGGCTATGCTTTGCCTGGGCATGTGCAGGGTCAGGAGTCTCTCAGAGGCTCCAGAAAAGCAGAAGTCAACCCCCTACCATGCAAGATTGAGTCTATGGGTTAGAACTGGTTAATCCAACTGAGAACGTCAATGAGTCACAGCAGAGAAAAAGTTGAAATGTTCATGGTATATGACCCGGCAAACCCAGAGAGCATCAGGCTCACTCACCATGATAGGCCAAAGACTTCTCTCCCCCTACAATGAAAGAAAGACAGAGATATCACATGAACACTGCCTTTGCTCTGTTGGCCCCTTCCCCTTCCTTTCGCGTCCATCTAGTCTTTCTTTTTGATCATTCCACCCTTCCCTACGGTCTCACTCTGCATGCTGAATTCTCTCTTCACCTCTTCTTCTTAATATCCAGTCTGGGAACACTGGTTGAATACTAGTGGCAAGGCAGTCATTATAAGAGTTCCTTCCCAATGGAGTCCACCTAATCTATTTTGAATCTGTCTATACTCCTGTGCCTGGGCATAGGTGTCACCATGTCTATATGTGAATGTCTAGGAGTACAAGATCCATCCTTCTCAATCTGTATCATTTCCTACCTTGCTCTAAAAAGAATTTGGGAAATTTAATGCACAATTTCAGGGACTAGTTTTGAAAGCAGTTATGATAAATCTGTATGAACTAAGCCACTGTAGCTACTCCTCTTTATTAGACACACTTTACTCTCGTTCTCTTTTCTGATTTTCTTATCTCTTAAATCTTCCTTTCTTGTTTTCCTTTCAACCTCCTCTAGATTATGGAAAACAATATGTAAGTTTCCTGCCATAGAAAATGCACCTCATCCTTCTCTTCCCTCTTCCTTTTGAAGTGCACCCCTGGATATTCCTCAGTGGCTTTTAGGGCATAAATGTCTGTGTCCCCTAGTACAAAGAGATTGAAGCCCTCTTTTTCTTTTCTTAGAGAGAGAGAGAGAAGAGAGAGACTCCTTCTGGGTGGTTTCTCCAAAGAGCTACACTTATTTTCTTTTCCTGAGTAAGGGGATCTAACCAGTTTTCAACCCTGGGCAAAGACTTATGGGCTGGAAAATTTCCAAGCAGAAGAGAGTCATAGATTCAAATTCAGAGAAAATGTCAGAGTCACTCACGAGCCATGTACTGGATTTTTCTCCACTCTGCAATGGAATGAACAGGGAAGGAACAGTTATCAAGGCACTCAAAGTGGGGATAAGAAGACATGCCTGGGTCTCTGGGGGAATGGGAACTTACTGAGTTCCTCCTGGAGCTTCTCTGGAAAATAAGCAAAAAAAGAGAGAGAGAGGAAGAAAAAAGAACAGTTATGGGTGAGGGGAATTTTGGGAAAATAAACCTTAAACATGATGCAGTGCCAGGACGGGTATGGGGGTGAGATCTTCAGGCTGGGCATGCAAGCCTGGGGCTTAGATTCTCTGTTCGCTTTGGATACCTCTTAGGCTTATTTCCTGCTTTGTTGCAGCACATGCCATTTCTTTCATCTCTCGCTCTCTTTCTGTCTCCCTGGACAGAGCAATTTTTTCCTTCTGTTGTCTCCACAAGAAGTAACTGGCTCCTGCGAGAAGCAGCAGCGAGATAGGCAGGGTCCCTGCCAGGGCTGCGATCCAGGGCTGGGCGTTCCTGAAGAAGGGGTCTGTGAAGGGGAGAGCTGTGAGTCATGGGCGCTGGTGCACTCAACCTCCCCAACCTTAGCGCCCCAAGCTTTAGCTGCTCAGCCCAGGTTGGGGTCATGGAATCTATCTCTTTAGGTTAAATAAGTGCCCTCTCCCTAAAGTCTCAGAGGACTGTAGAGAACACTTTGGTAAACCCTCACTACAAGCTACTACTGTTACTATCTTGAGATGTCTGCCTCTCATATGGAAATTAACTTGGGCAGAGTCATACTCCTTTTTTTCTAAATATTTTTTCAACCAGTAACACATTTACATGGTTCAAAAATGACGTACACATAGAGTCATGCAACTCTCCCATCTACCTAGTACTCCCTCCCTCCATCTATTAACTTCTCCTTGGTCCACTTAATATTATGCTTAGGGACATAAACTGTGGAGTCAGAGGGCATGGGTTTAAATGCTGGCTCCCCTATGTGACTAGCAGTGTGATGTTGCACTACTTATATAACCTCTCTGTTTGTAGTGGCCTATTCTATAAAATGAGGGTAATGATAATACCCATCTCCTGAGGTTAGAAGAATTAAATTAATACTTATAAAGGGCTTGGCACAGTGGCTCATGCCTGTAATCCCAGCACTTTGTGAGGCCAAGGCAGGCAGACCACTTGAGGTCAGGAGTTCGAGACCAGCTTGGCCAACATGGTGAAAACCCATGTTTACTAAAATTACAAAAATTAGCTGGATGTAGTGGCATGTCTCTATAATCCCAACTACTAGGGAGGCTGAGGCTGTAGAATTGCTTCAGCCTGGGAAGTGGAACTTGTGGTGAGTCAAGATTGTCCACAGCATTCCAGCCTAGGTGGCAGAGTGAGACTCTATCCCTAAATAAGTAAATAAAATGCCTGATGTACAGTGAGAGTTACAAAATCACTTATTAAATTTTAAAAATGTAAATTAAATAACACAATCAAGAACTAGAAAAGTCCATTAAAATATGTTCCTATTTTCCCTCTTGTTTAAACTAAAAATAACATTCTATATACATCACTGCATCTCACTCTTCTGTGTAAAGTGTGTCTTGGAGATCTTTCCACATTAGTATAGAGAAAATTATCTCTTTTCTTTCACAACGGGGCAGTATTCCCTTGTATGGAAGTTCACCATCAGTTAGGATCTGTATAGCTTCTAATGTTATACAATCATAATCAAGAAACTTCTTACAGGCTAGGCTGGTGACTCGCACTTGTAATCCCAGCATCTTGGGAGGCTGAGACAGGCAGATCAATTGGGGTCGGGAGTTTGAAAACACCTTGGCCAACATGGTGAAACCACATCTCTAGCAAAAATATAAAAATTGGCCAGTTGTGGTGGTGCGTGCTTGTAATCCCAGCTACTGGGGAGGCTGAGATAGGAGGATCTCTTGAACTGAAGAGGAGGAGGTTGCAGTAAGCTGAGACTGCACCATTGCACTCCAGCCTGGGCAGAAGAGTGAGACTCCCTCTCCAAAAACAAACAAACAAACAAACAAACAAACAATCAACAAACAAACAAAAAAACCCCAGAAACCTTTTACATGGATCATCTCATACAAATGCAAGCGTATCTCAGAACTGGAATTTTGGATCAATAAATATATAGTTTGGATAGATCCCCCAATAGAGCTTGTGCTAATGCACACCAAAAATACAAGTGACACGACCAAATGACTGAGAATCACTGCCTTCCTACATTCCTGCTATAGTCATGTGTTATCAAGCAAGGCAGTGTGGTTTTGATTTTTGCCAATATCATAAGTGAAAAATGATTTCCTATATGTTTCCCTAATGAGTGAGAATGAGCAACCTTTTGTGGGTTATTTCCTTTCCTGTGAATTAACAATTCTGGACCTTTGTTAACATTTTTTACTCAGTTTTCAAAATCTTCTGTTTCAAAAAGATTAGCTCTTTCTCTATAAGTTTGTAAATATATATATGTTTTCCCATTTTGTCATTTGACTTTACATAAGGAGCTTATCTTAACGTTTCTCCCCAATTCCCACTGCCTGTCACACTTTCTGTTTCTGTCAGACAGGAAGTGATCAGTAAATGTTTGTGGCGTGAACAGCTCTGTGGAGTGGGGAAGCTCCCCTGGAGCAGGGAGTAGCCTCTAGGTCCCTGCTTTGAGCCTTACATGCAGTGCAGAGACCCAGGTTGACCGCAGAGACTCACACAGTAGAGACTCACACATTCCCCTTCATCAACTGCCACAGCTCAGCTCAGTAAAGCTGAGGCCAAGCAGGGTACTGACCTGTGATGGAAATGCTGGCTGTCTTTTCCAGGCCGAGGAGGGAATTTCTGATGATGCAGGATATGCCCTTCCCAGAGCTGCCTCTCATGATCACGGATGCTGCTATTGCATATAGGCCCACTCCATCTGCAACCACAGGTGCTTTCACAGCCGGGATGTCCTCTCCCTTGGTGTTGCTCCACTGTATTTGGGGTTGTGGGTACCAGCCAGTGGACCTGCACTCCAGATGGATCCCTCCATCCTCATAACCCTTCACTTCAATGTGAAGATCAGAACCCAATGCTGTGGAAGGTTAAATTGACCTAAATTCTTGAGAACTCCTGTATCGGGGGGGTCTCAATAGGAATCAATGGCAGACTCACATTTGATAATTCTAGAAAGATTTCATTCAGGAGTTATTTACACAAGTGTGGTCATGATGAGAAGAAAACTAAATGGGCTAGTGCAGTATCCCAGGGTCAGTAAGGTGGGGCTATTCCCCCCCCCCCCCAATTACCAGAGGGAGGAGGAGAGGGATCTGTTCTGGAGACATAGAAGAAGAGATTGATGCATTGAGGACATTCCTGAGTTAACCTGTGACCTTCAGCAAGACAATGCAGTCATCCTGAGGGTATCTTGCAGTCAGGAAGCCAGGGAATAAGCACCCAGACCTTTCCCTTTTCTCTTCTTCCTACCATTGTCTTCTATAGCTCCCCTTAAACCAAACCCAACCAGAAGCCATGAGGCAAGGGATTGCACTGAGAAAGAAAAAAGGCATCCCAGACATTTGGAACCTGACACCAGGTCTTGGTATCCTCCTGCTGAACATGAACAATTTCACAGAACACAAACAATAGTACTTTATCACTGTGACACATCATGGGAAATACAAGACCACCCCACATCATGTGTGAGTGCAGAGAAAAACATGAACATTGTACCACAACAATGACCAAACATCCCCCATCGGCAATGAGGAATTGCTGCCTCTTCATCAATTACAGCTTTAGTTTCACCCTAGTCTCCTTCCTCCTGGATAAGCTTGATTAAGGCTCCCACTCGTAGAATTCGTCCCCTGACACCTTTCCGACAGTATGTCATCCAGAGCAGAGTGCTAAGTCTATAAACCATCCCCCAAATCCCCTAACACAAGCCCAAATTGTATACTTAGTCTGCTCTAACACCTTCTTACTGAGATACTGCCACAGCTCCCCATGATGTGTGTTCTTCCTCACTGCAACAAGTAAGAAACATGCCTCATTCTACTACAAAAACGTTTCTGGGAGTCACTGATTGGAAAACACTGGCAGCAGATACAATCACTATTCCACCTCCCAGGGCCCATGGTAGTGTGCACTTGGAGACACAACAGAAGCCGTCTGTTACACAACTAAACCAAAATGACTGTGTACCAGCCACTGAAGAGATGATTTCTAATGCTTCCTATCCTTCGTCCTTCATTTCCCTTATATCTCTGTTCTCCAGGGGGAGGGAGTTGTTTACTCTAGCATGTATGGTATAGCAGGAATTTTTTCTAAAGAAGGAATGTGTCTTTCTTAAGGGCCTCAGAGAAGCTAAGTTGGAAGGCAGTGCAGGCAATTGCTAGTGAGCAGCCAGGAGTGTCTGCAGTGCTTTTGGAAGAGGGACTCTGCATCTGCTCAAGATCCTACAGAGAAATGTTCTCAGAACCAAACCTGGAGGCTCACCTGCAACCTTCAGCTCCACCAGGGCTTTTTCATAGAAGTCACCATCTTGGAAATAACACAAGTACTTTCCACTGTCAGAGGCTGTGATGTTGTGTATTCGGAGAGCAGCCTTCCCTGCAGTGATGTCATCCCGTAGAATCGAAGTTCTCCCTCGATACGCTGCACNTGTGTCTTTCTTAAAGGGCTCAGAGAAGCTAAGTTGGAAGGCAGTGCAGGCAATTGCTAGTGAGCAGCCAGGAGTGTCTGCAGTGCTTTTGCAAGAGGGACTCTGCATCTGCTCTAGATCCTACAGAGAAATGTTCTCAGAACAAAACCTGGAGGCTCACCTGCAACCTTCAGCTCCACCAGGGCTTTTCATAGAAGTCACCATCTTGGAAATAACACAAGTACTTTCCACTGTCAGAGGCTGTGATGTTGTGTATTCGGAGAGCAGCCTTCCCTGCAGTGATGTCATCCCGTAGAATCGAAGTTCTCCCTCGATACGCTGCACTCTGCCTGTCTTCCACTTCCTTTCCATCTGCATACACGTTCACCACCTGCCTTAGGTTGGAACTCACCCACCTCAGCTCCATGGTCTCTGCACTCATGGTCGGGAACAGGTGACAGGGCAGATCAACGTCTTCACCTACCATGGCCAGGATGGGCCCATGGGGTCCAAGCACAGCAAACTGAGCTGTTGGCACAGAGGGAGGTTCTGTCAGAGGGTGTTGGAGTTGGGGTCATGAAAGGAAGGGTGCTTCTCAGACAGGGAAGGCGAGATGCAGAGAACCTTGAGAGGAAACCAATCCTAACAGAAGCACCCTTTGTCTCTTTGTGACAGGTGATCCTTCAGGTTGGAATGGACTTCAGGTATGGGAAGGAGTAAAAAGTTCTATGAGGACATTCACAGGTAATTGTCTGCTTCAGAAACAGGCATTGAGTCATTCCCTACCTGAGCAAGGAGTTAGCAGCTGGACCAAGAGGAGGCAAACACGAAAGTTGAGCAGAAGAAAGGCCAGGGAACTTGCCATTTTCATCCGTGCTGCATATCAGGAGACACCAGAAGGTGAGGGGCAGACGCAATGGCCCAGAAGAAGCTTTAGGATTCCACATGGAAACGTCCACTTCCCCAGGGGCAACTCAAGTATGGTGACCAAAGAAGATCTTACCTCTGCCAAAAAGGTCTGTCCTCAGTGTCTTTACCTTTGAGTTCCAACATGGAAAATTACCTGTAAAACCATGTCTATGTATAATGCACATGTTATTCAATCAAGAAATCCTTGACTGTACTGCTTGAAAATATTCAGAATCCTATCACTTCCCCAAACTTCCCCTACCATTTCCAACCCTCCGCCATCCTGCTCTGTTTCATGCAGGACCCTCTTTACTGGGCTCCCTGGTTCCACTGGGATTCACCACTGTGGATGTCTGCCACTGTGGACTCCTCAAAGCCCCAACTCTTGGCCATCACCATGGTCAAGTCATGGCCCAGTGGACTCCTGGTGGGGGCTCTGGAATCAGTTGGGGTTGAACCCACCACATTTAATCCAAGGCTAGTGATCAGAGAGCTGCAAATTAAGACCAGGACTTACTCATTTTTTCTTTCTTCTCTTCATAAAGTCATTCAACAAATATTTACTGAGCACCCACAATGGGTGAGGCCTACTATATTAGTGTTAAGGACATAAAGAAGGTAAGCAATAGGTAAAGGCTCTAAGATTCACAAGCTGCGTGATCTTGTTCATGGGACAAAACCACTGGAACTTTATTCATACAATACCATGAAGTATGAAATTTAGAAAGTGCACAATTGGTCCAGCAATTCCACTTTCTGATGTCTAGTCCAGCAAAGTACTTGCATGGGTGCAGAGAGAAGCCTCTGTGAGAATGACGTTGCAGAACTATTTTTAAAGCATAAAAGTGGTAACTAATTGAACCATCCAGTCAACAGGAGACTGCTTAGAGGAATGACAGCTCATCCCTCAGAGGGAATTCAATGTAGCAGGTAAAAAGAGTTGATTTATTATCATGAACCTAGGTAATGGTGATACACTAAGCGGTCAAAAAGCACATTGCAGAACTATACTAATGATTCGATTGAAAAACAAAAGCTAAGCTATACATTTCTGCATATTTATAGATGTAAACGGCTGCAAAAGTCTAAAAAGATGCATGCTAAACTGAAGATCGGAGGTTAAGTGAGCGAAAGATCACTTTGGCCTTTTGCTCCCTTTACTTTTAAAATATTGAAATGCTTTAAATTTAAAATTTTTTGTGTATTACTTAACAGTAATTATTATGAGTGATAACACTGACTGGAACATATTAGCTGCTCAGTAAATACTAACTTCTCAACAGCTTCTTCCAAAGCAAAAGAGCATGAGGTCTGCAGCCATAACACCCGCTGCTGTGGCCACCTGAGTCTGGGAATGGCCTCTGAAAACAAGGTCTGCAGACAGACGTGGGGAGGGATGAAGAGGAAGCACTGGAACAGAGGTCTGTGCAGCTGGCCATCCTCCACCCCTACCTGCATCTTGCACCCACCCAAACTAAACATTGCGTTTCGTATCTTCTGTTCCTCAAAACTGCTCTTTATGTTGCTGCAGAAGAGGTATCATTTTTATTATCATTGGTTTCAAAGTTAACAATTTCTCCGCTCTGCTTAAAGTGAGACATATGTTTTCATTCTTTTTAAAGGATGTTTATATTTTTCTTCCTGATTATGGTCAATATTGCAAATGAAGAAAAGCATAAAGGAATAAAAGTTTAAGTAGTGGCTCATGCCTGTAATCTTTGCAATTTGGATGGTCAAGGTGGGAGGATTCCTTGAGCCCAGGAGTTTAAGACCAGCCTGGGTAACATAATGAGACCCCCATTTCTACAAATTAATCAATAACATTAAAAATCTGTAGTTGTAATCATATACTTTGGTAGTAGAAGCATAAATACTTCTTGAAGCATTTTGGTCATATATACAGCAAGCTTCTTTAAAAAGTTACATGCTCTACCAAGGAAACGCTATTAAAAAAAAAGAAGTTGTATGCTTTACCCAAAAGTTCCACTTACAGGAATTATTGTTGAAGGAAAAAAAAAGTCAGAAATTAAGACAAAAATTTATGTCTGAGGCTGTTAAATATAATAAAATCTACAGTAGCCAAATGTAGATAATTGAAATAGCCAAAATTAAGAAAGTTTTAAAAAATAATTATATATTCATACAATGAAATAGATTGTGTCCATTGAAACACATATATTGGGTTATGAGGAAATGTTTAATGGTAGAAAAAACAGATACTGTACCTAAATCATACAAAACAGGGTTTAATGTATGGATCTAATGATGTTAAAATGATAAATAATTGCCCTTCATTAAAAACATGATTCCTAAAGGCTGCATGGGAATCTCTTTTATGATTGAACCATGTATTGTTTGTCTATCCCCCGCCTGTTGTATGTGTATGCTGGTTCAGATTTTTTCTATATTTTAAATATTTCTGTAATGAACACATTTACATATGAATCTATAAGGCACATCTCTTTCTAGAATCTCTTAGAATAGACAGCTTGAGTTGGCCAGAACAGATTTTAAAGATTTTTTGCTCTCTTCTGACCACAATACGTTCTTAAGAACATGCAGTTGGAATATTTCTTCATTTATGTTGTCTCCCTTTCCTTCCACCAAATCCCAACATCTGCAGGTCTTTATTCTTTGCACTACTTGCCTCTTCCCCATGTGCCCACATGTGTGCGTGGTTGCCCATGTGCGTGCGCACGCACACACACACACACACACACAGGCACTTCACCCTTTCTCAGGGTGAGTACTCTTCCTGCATGCCCACTCACCACTCTCAATGATTCAGCCCCTGTCCTCCCAGGCATTGTAACCCAGGCTCTAATCAATATCCCCCACTTACTTCTTAGTATTCCCCTCTGAAAATCACAGCCCACTGAAGAAAGGCGGTTAATAGTTCTCCATTCTTTCTATTATGGTTGAATCTCCATCTGGAAGAAAGGAAAAAGAAAGCAGAAGCTGTCTGGTCATCCTGAGGAATAATAACAATCTCTCTTTGGAAGAATTAGTTTTTTGATTGGCTCAGAGGTGGTGTTTCTCATCAGTTGCTGGGCAGAAACCACTGAGGAAGGTTGAAATGAAAACTGAAAGTACACTGAATTGTACACGTTGAAGAAAAATTCCAGCCCTATCTCCCTTAGTATTTCTGTTTCTGTGTTTATCTATTTGAATCATTCTTGCATGTACATGTATATAAGTATTTCTATGTATTTACTTAAGTCTTTTATCATAGTAGAAATATCAGCAAAACAAAATGAGAAAAGATTATAATGTGGTGAAGACAGAAAGATGTGCACTAATTAAAATGCTACTGTGGCAGTTTGTTAACATTTGCTTGCATGAATATGGGACATGAAGGAGGAGGAGATTTTACTATAGAGTCAAATGAATGTATACATGGAAAGAAAGCCAGACACAGTGCACATTTTTAAGCACCTCCAGCATCCAGGCTTAGGATCTGTTATCAAATAATATAATTTTTCTGGTTTCCAGAGGCAGTGCTGCTTGTCATGTTTTACCTTTTTCAGCAAATTTTTAGTGTGGGTGTTTCTGAGCATCTTCATTCACCCTCAGCTGCTGGTTTGTGCTATATTGTATTTTCCTGTGTATTTATTTCTCGTGCTGCCAGTGGAGTACATATTATCTGAAGCTGGACTCTAGATAGACTGTGAATACTATCTCTGTAAGAGGTCTGTGGGACAAGCTGGTTCTTCCTGTGGCCTAGGACCTCAAAACACACTTTTGGGATTTGCAAGTCAGTGATCAAAACTCCTAAGATTAAGATGTGACTGGGGTTGGTGAAATTTGATTATATTGTAACAGTTTGAATTTAGGCTGTGCAGTATATGGTTGAGATGGCTGGTTGCCTCTGCATCATGCAGTCCCCCTTTCTTCTTGGTGATAAGGCCTTATTTTCTTGGGTACTACAATAGGATCTGCTGTCTCATAGATACCAGAAAGCAAGGGACTAAGTTGGAATCAATAGTTTGTAGGTGAAAGTTGTGGGCTTGTGCTTCTCCCAGAGAATGCTTAGTCTGGAGGCCTCCAATTCCCTTCTGATTCAATTCAAACTTTGCAGTTAATACGCCAATAATGCCTACACAGTGGCCTTGCATCACAACATTGCACTCCCTGTGGCCAGCGCTCCCTTTCCCATGCCATGCGTTTCACTTGAATTGTTTGCTTCATCTCTGCCCCTTAAAATTCTCCCCAGCCTTCGCGCCTACTTCCTCCAAGGACGACTCTGAATGTTTCCGCTTAAAGTGTTCTCAGCCTCTTGTGACACCCAAATCTTTTGCTGTTCCCATGTCCTATCTTATATTATTGTTATTCAGGTATCCACTGTGCCTTTGCTGTGGCTACAATACCTGCTTCTCTGGACAGATTTCTGCAGGATGTGATTCTTCTCTCCTTATAGGACTCAGCCTTAGCTCTGCACTCAGCTGATATTCAATACATCAGTGACATGCTCAAGGTAAAGTCATTCCCACCACAGTATGGCCCAGTTCCTGGAATCATTTGGCACCAGAGTGTGAGACAGAGATGGCAGCAGGATTAAGCCACTCTAGGTTAGAAGTTCAAGGACCAGGAAGGAGGACCCAGTAGGATTCTTCTATAGAGAAAGCTCTTTGATGAGAATAAGCTAAAGCAAATCCTGAGAACTGCTTTTTCTTTTGGACTAACCCTTAAACTGTCTTTTTCTGAAACAGCAGCCTCATCTATCACTTGGTGCTTCCGGAGTATAATTAAAATTAGATTCTAGGTTGAGTGGCTAATGAGGATAAAATCATAGTAAGTATTGGATCATTCCAGCCAAGCCTGGGCAGTTCTTTGGAACAAACAGAAGAGGTGGCTGTAAGGATACAAGAACTTGGCCGGTCAGGATAAGATCTGGCTTCAGATTTTTTATCTGAAGAAATAATGTCCAGGTCTTCTGACACAGCTTGTGCCAAAAGTATCCAGCAGAGCCAGGTTTCACCCTCTGCCAAAGTTGATCTGAGCCAAAGGGAAACGTGTGTGTTCTAGGCAAGAAGAGGGTTGATTGCTCATCAGATAGCTTAGCAAGAAACCAGCTGATATGGTTTGGCTGTGTCACCAGCCAAATCTCATCTTGAATTGTAGTTCCGATAATCCCCACGTGTTGTAGAAGGGACCTGGTGGGAGGTAATTGAATCATGGGGGCAGTTACCTCTATGCTATTCTCATAATAGTGAGATCTTAAGATATCTGATGGTTTTATAAGGGACTTTTCCCTCTTTTATTCAGCACTTCTTCCTGCCATCACACGAAGAAGGACGTGTTTGCTTCCACTTCTGCCATGATTGTAAGTTTCCTGAGGCCTCACCAGCCATGGTGCTGTGAGTCAATTACATCTCTTTCCTTTACAAATTACCCAGTCCTTCACAATAGCATGAGAATGGACTAATATGATATATTGGTACCAGTAGAGTGGGGTGCTGCTATAAGGATACCCGAAAATCTATAAGGATAACCGAAAAAGTTGGAAGCAAATTTGGAACTAGGCAACAGGCAGAGGTTGGAACAGTTTGGAGGGTTCAGAGGAAGATAGGAAAATGTGAGAAAGTTTGGAACTTCCTGGAGACTTGTTGAATGGCTTTAACCAACATGTTGATAGTGATATGGACAATGAAGTCTAGGCTGAGGTAGTCTCAGATAGAGATGAGAACTTGTTGGGAACTGGAGTAAAGGTCACCCTTGCTATGCAAAAAGACTGGTGACATTTTGTCCCTGCCCTAGAGACCTGTGAAGCTTTGAACTTCAGAGTGATGATTTAGAGTATTTGACGGAAGAAATTTTTAAGTGGCAAATATTGTTAATATTCCTCTCAAATATCTAAATGCTTAGCCTGGAAGCCTCCAATTCCCTTTCATTTCAGTTCAAAACTTTGCAAGTAATACACTAACAATGGCTTCACAGTGGTGGAGGAAGCAGAGCATAAAAGTTTGAAAAATTTGCGGCTGCATGATTAGATAACAAAGAAAAATCCATTTTCTGAGGAGAAAGGCAAGCTGGCTGAGAAATTTGCATAATAAGGAACCAAATATTAATCACCAAGACTATGGGGAAAATGCCCCCAGAGAATGTCAGAGGTTTTCCTGCTAGACCCTTCCATCACAGATCCAGAGGCCTGGGAGAAAAAAATGGTTTCCTAGGTTGGTCCCAGGCCCCCCTGTGCTGTATGCAGCCTACGGATTTTGTGCCCTGCCTTCCAGCGGATTCAGCTCTGGCTGTGGCTAAGAGAGGCCAACATGCAGCTCAGACTATTGCTTCTGAGGATGCAAGCCACAAGCCTTGGTGACTTGCACGTAGTGTTGGGGCTGCAGGTGCACAGAAGTAAAGAATTGAGGTTTGAGCACCTCTGCTTGGATTACAGAGGATGTATGGAAACTCCTGGTTGTCTTGGCAGAATTTTGCTGCAGGGGCAGAACACTCATGGAGAACCTCTGTGAGGGCAGTTTGGAACAGAAATGTGGGGGTGGAACCCCTACACAGAGGCCTCACTGGGGCACTGCCTAGTGGAGGTATGAGAAGAGGGCCATCATCCTCCAGACTCCAGGATGGTGATTCACTGACAGCTTGTACTTTGCACCTGGAAAAGCAGCACTCAATGCCAGCCTGTGAAAGCAGCCAGGAAGGGGGCTATATCCTGCAAAGCCACAGGGGTGGAGTTGCCCAAGGCCATGGGAGCCTATCTTGCATTGGTGTGACCTGGATGTAAGACATGGAGTCAAAAGGGATTATCTTGGTCCTTTAAAGTTTAATGACTGTCCTATTGGATTTTGAACTTGTATAGAACCTGTAGCCCTTTTGTTTTGGCCAGTTTCTCCCATTTGAAATGGGTGTATTTACCCAATGCCTGTACCCCCATTGTATCTAGGAAGTAACTAACTTGCTTTTGAATTTTCAGGTTCATATGGGAAAGGGACTTACCTTGCCTCAGATGAGACTTTGGACTTGGACTTTGGGTTAATGCTAGAATGAATTAAGATTTTGGGGGACTGTTGGAAAGGCATGATTGTGTCTTGAAATATGAGGATATAAGACATGGGAGAGACCGAGGCGGAATGATATAGTTTGGCTGTATCCCCACCCAAATCTCATCTTGAATTGTAGTTCCCATAATTCCCACATGTCATGGGAGGGACCTAGTGGGAGGTGTCACGGGGTGGGAATCTTGGGGGTGGTTACCTCCTTGCTCTTCTTTTGATAGTGAGTTCTCACAATATCTGATGATTTTATAAGGGGCTTTTCCCTCTTTTGCTCAGCACTCACCCTTCCTGCCATCATGTGAAGAAGGACATGTTTGCTTCCCCTTTCACCATTATTGTAAGTTTTCTAAGGCCTCCCCAGCCAGGCAGAACTGTGAGTCAATTAAATCTCTTTTCTTTATAAATTACTCAGTCTCAGGCAGTCATTCATAGCAGCGTGAAAACAGACTAATACACCAGGTTGTACTAAAGTGGGTCACATTAGATAGTGACAACCTAACACAATCATACCGTGTCATGGAGGGATAAGCACAGAGGAAGGGTCGCTTCAGCAAGGTTCTCTGTGGATCTGGTGTACATGGCAGTCGTGGTAGAACCAGGACCCAGACTGAACACTGATCCCTTCTTGATTTGCAAATGAATTTCAATTTTTGATGGCAATGTGGGCAAGTCTCTTCCTTTGAGTTACCTCCAGCTATGGATTCCAACCAGGGGAGGCCCAGACATCTTGGTGAAGAGAATAACCATTCCTACCTTGCCCCTTTCAAATTCCAGATCCCTGACTCACAGAATCAATGAGCATAGTGCAATGGTTGTGCAAGTTGCTAATTTTTATATACTTCAACAATATTAGTCAATAAATTTACCTTGTCTCAAGAGAACATATTGCCCAGAACATACTAGAATGATACTGGGACCCCAAGGGAAAAAAAGATGAGAAATTTGCCCAAACTCCTCCCATCTTGAAGCTCCCTCTCTGCACATGCGCTTTGGTCTTCTGTTTCCGCAGTTCACCTTCTTTTCCTCTTTTGGACCATAATGTGAGTAGAAGAGTTCTTCTCACAACTCCCATGCACACCTGCTACAGGTGCAGCTAGTCACATGTCACTTGAAGGTCCCCTGGCCTAGCCTGTGTTGGGTGTCCATCCCAGACCCGGTCCATGTGGTGAGGCTGCAGGGCCATGCTATACGGACATGTATTGGAAGACAAGAGGTCACTAATGCTAAATGAATGTGGTGCAAGGAGGGCAGAGGGACTGTGAAAGGCATTCACTATATTCTCAGAGGTGGAGCCCTTAGAACAGACGCTGTTGATACCCCATCCCATATTCTGTTGGCCTATTACAATTTGCCAATAGTGGAGGAACACAGCTTCCTTCAAGGATAACAACGTCTGACCTCAGTTATTTGTGTCTGTCCTCCTCCGCTTTCTCTAAAACCAGTGGTATTTGTTTTTTTTTTTTTTTTTTTTCTTTTACAGATGCACCACCCAACCTTGAAGTACAGCAGAACTAACATTTCCAGGGGCAACTTTCAACCAATTTAAGCAAAAGAGGATGGGAGGTGTTGATAAATGTACAAGGGTCCCCAGGCTTTAGGAAGATTCTGATGTATATTCCACAATTTCGTATAGTTTCTTACAGATCCTGGGTGGGATAAGCCGAGTTGTCTATATGGTAACTCATTAATGAACTCTTTATGCCATTCCTCACACAACTGGCTTTTCCCCTTCTGTGATTCTCTATTTCTTCCCTTGTGTTTCCTGGGATGATTTCCCAAATAAGTGGTAGCTTCAATAGTGCTCCTCCCTCCATACACACCTAGTGATGTTTACTGTGAAACATGTGACGATGATATATAACATGGCAAAATGGACCTTAGAGAATTAAGGTTATGGACTTTAAAATTTAGTGATTATTCTAAATTATCTGGGTGGACTTAATCGAATCACAGGAGTTCTCAAAAGTAGAAGGCAGAAGAATCAGAGAGATGCAATGGAAAAGAACCAGAAAAACTTCAAAGATTGACAAGTCCTCAATGCATAATTGCTGCTTTGAAGATTGAAGAAGGGAGCTACGAGCTGAAAAACAGCAGCCTCTAGAGATGGGAGGAGCCTTCAGCTGTAAATCAGTAAGTAACTGGGACCTCTGTCTTGTAATTTGCAAAGAATTGAATTCTGCCAGCAATTTGAATAAACAAGAAAACATATTGTTCTCCAGAGTCTCCACAAAAGAATCCAGCATGCAGACACATTGATTTTGGCTGGGGAGATCCCTGTTGGACTTTCGACCTATAGAACTGAGAACCAAAAATTTGTGTTGCTTTAAGTCTAAGAATTTGTGCTAATTCATCATAGCAGCAGTAGAAAACACATACAATAAAGGTTTTGTGAAAACACTGCAATGAGGTAAACTGAAACTGTGGGGAGTATAGTGGGTATGTGGACTATTCTGCTGTGCTGAGTAGACTTATTAGAGTCTAGAAAAAGCCAAGTTGAAGAGTAAGCCTTATTAACAAATTTATTGAACAACTAGAACTCGACAAGCACATGCCAGGTAGAGGGGATGCAGTGGTGAGCAATAATAATAATGAAAATGAGAAGTAGTTTTTCCCTAGCAGGCTGCAGTTGAAAGGAATATTGGTTTAACATCCACCAGTGAGCAGAGGTGGATAGATCCCTTTCCTGGAGACACAGTCCATAAGAGGATTAAAAATGCCCCTGTAGGCCAGGCACCCTGTGGCTCAAGCCTGTAATCCCAGCACTTTGGGAGGCAGGCAGATCATGATGTCAAGAGATCGAGACCATCCTGGCCAACATAGTGAACCTCATCTCTACTAAAAGTATGAAAATTAGTTGGGTGTGGTGGCGTGCACCTGTAGTCCCAGCTACTCAGGAGGCTGAGGCAGGAGAATTGTTTGAACCCGGGAGGTGGAGGTTGCAGGGAGCCGAGATTGCATCACTGCACTCCAGCCTGGCAACAGAGTGAGACTCCGTCTTAAAAAAAAAAAAAAAAAAAAAATCCCTGTAGTTCTTCTAGCTCCCTTCATCCAAATTTCCACAGAGAAGCTTTAAGGTATTTTCTCTGCCTGGAAACCTTGACTGTAGGAAGGCTGGCTCTGGCTGCGCGATCACTTATCACATTTGTTGGGTGGGCACACATCTGTTCCCCATGATTTATCAAGTGTGGCCTCTAGTCTCTTTCCAAATCACGTGTCATGTGGGTAAGGTGAAGTTATTCTCTCAACCAAGACACTCTACAGAGCTAATCCAAGGAGTGCTGGGTCTAAGGCCCTGATAATCAGGAAGGAGTCAACAGGGGTGTCAACTCCATAACCACCTACAATGATCCTTACCCTGGAGCCGTCCTGGGAAAAGAACCTCAGGGCTATAGGTGGGTTCTTCCTATCAGGGAAGAATCAGGGTGGAAAAGAATGGGCAAATGGCCAGGGACTGAAGCTGACCATCTCCCAACTGCACAAATTACTGTATGAGTTATGTAAGTTACCTAATGTTGCCCTGCCTCAGCTTCCATACTTGCAAAATGAGACTACCTGATAGGGTGTTGTGAGGATTAAAGGAGTGACATCCACCAAAGCTCATAACACAGCACTCAGAACATTTTAAGATCTCCATTAATGTTAGTTACTGCTGTTTAGATCCCAGCTCTGTTATTAAGTAGTCATGTCTACTTTGTAAAGTTAATTCACTTTTCTGCACCCCAGTTTCCTTATCTGTCTAAGAGGACAGTAAGGTGGTACTAAACTCAAACAACTGGCATATGAATAATTAAATGAGTATCAGTAAAGTGCTTCAGTGCATGCCTGTAGCTTATGGTTGTGATTGGTTGCTGTGGAGAGGGAGGCCCTCAGCTCTAAGCTGGGCAGGGAGAAGCAGAGACAAGTTACTTCAGCCTGAGGCTCCCCACTTTCCTTAGCTAAGCCCAGGGTCACTGGTGTCTCTAGGGAGACACCTAATGATCACTACTCAGTCAGAATTGGAGGAGCTCTCTTCTTCTTTAGGCGCTGGACAAATGGTCAGGGCAGTGGACTCCAAGGTCAAAATTCTGAAAACAGGATATAGAGGCTCAGAGAAGGAGATGTCCAGGAAAGTATGAATATGGGATCCATTCACAGCATTGTAGAATGAGATATCTCCAGTCTCATAGTCCAGGAAGACCCCCACTTTCCTAGGGGATTCAGGAAGTTTCAGGTTGGTTCTGGGCTCAGTTAGAGTCCGATACTTTTTCCCATCAGTCAGCCCCATAGTCCAGAATCCATTCTCAGGTGTCATTTTGACCCAGCCTTTTCTCTGCACATTCTTACTACACACCCCTATATGCCACTCTTTCCTGTCCCCTACCTCCACCTCCCAGTAATGTCTTCCTGACATGAAGCTCTCACAGCCGAGAACACAATAATGCCAATCAAATCTCTCAGGGTTGTCTGGCAGATCCTGGGGCTCCTTGGCACGCTGCACACTCTTCTGGTCCTCAGAAACAAGGAGGATGGGGTTTGCTGTTTTGGGATCCAGAATCACATCCGCTGTAGAGAGTTTGAGGAAGTGTCCATGGTGTTAACCATTTTTCCTGGATTTCAGAGCCTCAGCATACAAGACCTGGGCTGTGCTGAGGAGGCCTATGTCCAGAGCCTGGCGTCCCTAGCCTTCCCTGAATGTGACTCTGTCACTGATGCCGGGGGAGAAAGCCCCAGGTATCTTGTGTCCAGAGGGGAAGAGGAGGGTGAAATGAGAGTTGCCTCAGCATCTGCCTAACCCAACACCCTGATGCGGCCTCAGGAAGCAGCAAGGATCCTCTTTCTACGTTTTTCTTGTTTCCCTCCCCACATTGACTCTGCCCGCTAACGCTTTATGATCAGAGGTTAATTTTCAGCCTTCATTTGACCACTCATGAGCTAAATGAGTTCCCCTTTTCTGCAGTCTATTTTCCCATACATCCAATTTATTTAACAAGGTGGAGCCTCGTCTAAAGCATTCCCTCACCTGAAAAATGGGGATAAAAATACGAATCTCTAGCATAGTATAGGGGAATCATGTTATTTATTCAGCCCACAGCAGGGCATGAAGGAAGTTCCTGATGTTCTAATAGCTGCAAGGCAGTCTCTGTGCTGGGCTCTATGTGGGGCCTTATATGACCTAGATTCACTCTCCACCCTTTAACTTTCTCCACACTCTTTTGGGCCCCAGGAATCTGTCCTCTAAGGACAGTGCCACTGGGCTCCCTTGTCCTCTGGTTTGCTGATGGGTTTGGCCAATGGGAGGCCTTGATAGAAGATTGGAAGAAGAAAGAAAGGAGAGACACACCGTTTATTTTCCTGCTTCCTCTCTGCCTGCAGCAGCTGGTGTGGCTCTAACAAGGCCTGATGACTCTTCTCAGGAAGCCCTCTCTTTGAGCTACCTCCTTCTCTGGGTTCCAGTAACTGCCTCCCCTCCCTATCCCTCCCAGGCTAGGGGTGGAGACAGTTCTCCACTGTTGGGAACCATGGGGGCACTGCACTTTTCCTTGTTGCTTTCCCTTAACCCTCCTTTCCGCAAACCTTCTTCAGCCACCTAGTTTGAATTCATCATCTCCTTCTTACTAGGTTTTTGACCAGTGGATATTTATTATTCCTTCAGTCTTCACCTCAACCCCCACAAACATAGACTGAAATCATCACCTAAAAATATGGAGGCCAAAGCTCAGAAGCATTACATTTTTTGAGGAAGCACTGGCAGTAGGTGGCATGAGAAGTCTGGGAAGGACTGAGTTCTTTGGGCAGCCATCGCCTACTCTCCTTGGCATTTCCATCCTCACTCTCCCTGCAGTATCACTCAGTGTGTGTCTCCTTCCCCTCAGCTCCACTCTTTCTGTGTCTTCCTTCCCAAGAAGGTCTGAGGAAGCCCAAGAGATCTAATCACCCTGGTTCCCTGGGCTCTCAGCGGGAAGGGTCTTGGAGATGGGCCCACTTTTTAGATTGGAATTTATTGTTGCCTACCCCAAATTCTCCTAGTCATGGGAGCTTTTCTTCCCCAAATCACAACAGTGGGAGAAATAAAAAGGAAAAGGAAAATAGTCCCTCAGGTTGTTGGTCCAGGGAACATACAGTGATTTACTCACCAGGTTTGAAGAGGGCCTTTTTCCATTCTGAAAGGAAGGAGACACAGATAAGGAAAAGCTCAATATTCTTGTACTTTTCCCCACTGCATTCTCTCCTCACTACATGTTTTCTCTCCTTTTCTTGTGAATCTCTTCCAGGGTCCAGCCTCCCTTCTCTACAACTCTGATGGATCAGAGGTGGCACCTTCTAAAAAATGGTGGGCTCTGTTCCCTCTGTCATGAAGGGTACAGGCTGCATGGCCAAGCTTTGCAAGGGGGTATGTAGGGTCAGGAGTCTCTCAGATTCTCCAGAAAAGCAGAAATCAACCCCCCACCATAGAGAAATTGAGTCTTTTGGTTAAATCTGATTCATGCAAATGAGAACATCAGTGGGTCACAGCAGAGAAAAGGTTGAAATGTTCATGGCACCTGTCCCAGCAACTCAGAGAGCATCAGGCTCACTCACCATTATAGGCTGAAGGTCTCTCTCCCACTACAATGAAAGAAAGGTAGAGATGTCACCTTAACTTGCCATGTTTGATTTGGCCCTATTCCCTTGACTTTACATTAATCTAATCTTTTTCTTTTCTTTTTTCTTTCTTTTTTTTTTTAAACCACCTGTATCTTCCTCCTCTGCAGGTTCAATTCTTTCTACCATGTCGTTCTTAATACCAAATCCAGGAACATCAGTTGAATGCTAGTAACATGGCAGACACTGTGAGAGTTCCTTCCTGATGGTGTTCAGCTGATATATTCGGAATGTATCTATCTATACTGCTGTACCTGGGCATAGGTGTCACCATGTCTATATGCATATATATATGTGTGTGTGTATGTGTGTGTGTGCAAGATGCTTCTATTTAAATCTATAATTTCCTACCTTACCCTGAAAAGAATTTGGGAAATTTAATGAGCAATTTCAGGAACTAGTTTTTGAAGCCAGTTAGAATAAATTGGTACCAACTGAGAAACAGTTCAAGCCACTCTTGTTTATTAGACACACTTTTCTCCCTCTCTCTTTTCTGATTTTCTTGTTCTTTGTTATCTTTTGTTCTTCTTTGTCTTCTCTGGAGCTATAGATTATGTAAAATGACGAGGGAAGTTCCTACCACAGAGAATGCACTTCATCCACCTCTTGCCCCTTCCTTTACAAGTGTGCCCCTGGATATTCCTCAGTGCTTTTCAGGGCTATATAGTCTGTGGCCCCTGGTAGAGATAAATTGAAGGCATCTTTTCTTAGAGAGCAGTTGAGAGAGAGAAAGAGAGCGAAAAAGAAACACTCCTCCTGGGTGTTATTCCAATGAGTCTCACTCTTTTTCTTTTTTCCTTTCTTTCCTTTTTTTTTTGGCAATGACTAGGAATTGGCACATTTATTTTCTTTCCTTAGTCAAAGAGATCTAAGACCACTTCCTAACCTTGGGGAAAAGGTTAAGAGTGGAAACTATTCAAGCACAGACAATTAAAGATTCAAATTCAGAGAAAATGTCAGTCACTTACAAACCGTGTACTGCATACTTCTCCACCCTGCAATGGAAAGAACAGGGAAGATGCATCAAGGCTCATAAAGCAGGGTCAGGAAGACATGCCTGGGTCTCTGGGGGACTGGGAACTTACTGAGTTCCTCCAGGAGCTTCTCTGGAAAATAAGCAGAAAAAAATAATGAACTATTACAGGTGAGGGAGTTCTCTAAAAAATAAACCTTAAAAACAACCCAGCTCTGGGGTGGGGATGGGTATGAGGTCTTTGGGCTTTGGCCTGTAAGCCAGGGGCTCAGGTAAACTCCCGGGTCAGCTACCTCTTGTGCTTTTTTCTTGCTTCACTGTGCTCCATGCCAGTTCTCTCAACTCTTGCTCTCTCTTTTTCTTTCTGAACAGAGTCTTTTTTTCCTCCTGCTGTCGCCACAGGAAGTAACCGGCTCCCCCAAGAAGCAGCAGCAAGACAGGCAGGGTCCCTGCCAGGGCAGCGATCCAGCTCTGGGCGCTCCTGAAGAAGGGGCCTGTGAAGGGAAGGGCTGTGGGCCATGGGGGCCGGTGCACTCAGCCTCCCCAGACTGCAGCACCCCAGGTGTTAGCTGCTCACCCCAGGTCACAGGGCATGAAATTTATCTCACAAGGTTAAATAATCTTTCTCATCCTAAAATCTCAGAGGACAGTGGGTAAGACTTTGATAAACCCCCCCTAGAGGCTGCTACTATTCCTTCTCTTGAGATGTCTGCCTCTCATGTGGAAAGTGAGTGACTAGAGAATATCATACACTTTTTTTTCTATTTCAACTTTTTAATAGGTAACACATGCACATGGTTCAAAATACATGTATAAAAGTCACACAAGTCTCCCATCCACCCAGTCCTCCCTCCCACCCTCCCTTTTTTGACTTCAAATTAGTCTACTTAATATGATGCTTAAGAACAGGAACTTTGGAGCTGGAGGCCTTGGGTGTCAATGCTGGCTCCTTTAGGTGACTTGCAGTGTGACTTCAGACTAATTACTTAACCTCTCTGTTCCTACTGCCCTTCTCCTGAAGTGAGAAGGATTAAATTAAAACTTATAAAGTGCCTGACACCTAGTGGATGTTAGGACACTGCTTGTTAACTTAAAATGTAAATAAAATATATGCTTGTTTTCCTCTCATTTGCACTAAAGATAGCATTCCGTACACACCACTCTGCATTTTGCTCTTTCTGTGCAAAGTTAATCTTGGAGGTTTTTCCGCTTCAGTATAGAGTATAGAGAGAATTCTCTCTTTTTTCTTTCACACTTGAGTGGTATCCATTGCATGAAAGTTCCCCAGCAGTGAACATCTGCATAGTTTCCAACCTTGTGCAGTCATAATCAGTGCTATAAAAAATAACTTTTTACCTGGATCATCTCACACAAATGCAAGCTTATCTACCAAATCAATTCCCAGAAGCAGAATTTTGGATCGCTAAAGATGTAGTTTGGATATTGTTATATAGTCCCCAATAGAGGTTGTGCTAATGCACACCAAATATACAAGTCATCCCTGCATATGCCTAGGAGTCACAGTCTTCCTACATTCCTGCCATAACCATGTGTTATCAACCAACAGATGTTTGTTTTGATTTTTGCCAATACCATAAGTGAAAAATGATTCAGTATGTTTCTCTAATGAGTGAGAATGAGCACTCGTTTGTGGGTTATTTCCTTTTCTGTGAATTAAACAATGTATGACCTTTGTTAAAATGTTTTACTCAGTTTTTAAAATCTTCTATCTCAAGGAGATTAGCTCTTTCTCTATGATATGGGTTTGTAAATATATATACACACACACACACACACATATATATATACACACACACACATACATACATGTTTTCCCTTTCTGTCATTTGACTTTACATAAGCAGCTTATCTTAACAATTATTCCCCAATTCCCATTGCCTGTCATATTTTCTGGCAGACAGAAAATGTTCAGTAAATGTTTGTGTCATGAACAGCTTTATGGAGGAGAGAAGCTCCCCTGGTGCAAGAAGGAGTCTCCAAGTCCGTGTTTTGGGCCTTATATTCAGTGCAGAGACCCAGATTGACTGCAGACACTAACACCTCCCCCTTCATTCAACTGCCACAGCTCAGTTCAGAAAATCTGAGGCAAGCAGGTACTGACCTGCGATGGAAATGCTGGCGGTCTTTTCCAGGCCGAGTAGGGAACTTCTGATGGTACAGGAAACACTCTCCCCAGAGCTGCCTCTCAAGATCACAGCTGCTGCTACTGCATATAGGCCCACTCCATCTGCAAACACAGGTGCTTCCACAGCCGGGATGTTCTTTCCCTTGTCGTTGCTCCACTGTATTTGGGGTTGGGGGTACCAGCCAGTGGACCTGCACTCCAGATGGATCCCTCCATCCTCATAACCCTTCACGTCAATGTGAAGATCAGAACCCAGTGCTGTGGAAGGATGAATCAGCCTAAATTCTTGAGAGCTCCTGTATCAGAGAGGGTCTCAAAAGGAATCAGGCACGCTCACATTCCATAATTCAAGAAGAATTTCATTTCAGAGCTGCTTACAAAAGTGTGGTCCTGGTGAGGAGAAAGCTACATGAATGAGTGCAGTATCCCAGGGTCAGTGACAGTGGGGCTATTCCCACCCACTCCAGTTACCAGAGAGAGGAGGAGAGGGAGCTGTTTTGAAGACATAAAAGAAGATATTTATGCATTGAGGACTTTCTTGAGAGGGACAGTGACCTTCAGCAAGGCAATGCAGTCAGGCCGAGGGTACCTTGCAGGAAGGAAGCCAGGGAATAAGCACCCAGACCTCTATTTTCTCTCCCTCCCTTCTGCATCTGCTACAGATCCCTACTGACCAAACCCTTAAACAGAAGCCACAGGGAAAAAGATTGCACTGAGAAAGAAAACAGCAGCCCCCTCATCTGGAAGCAACAACAGGATTCAGTGTCCTCCTGTTGAACAAAAGGGATTTCACAGAACACCAGCATCAGATGATGGCACTTTGTGACTGTGATGGATCATGGGAAAAACAAGACCACCCCACATCCTGTGTGAGCATAGAGAAAAACATGAACACTGTGCAAACCACAGCAATGACCAAACATCCCCCATCGACAATCAGAGATTGCCGCCCTTCATCAATTACAGCTTCAGTCTCACCCTAGTCTCCTTCTTCCTACATAAGATTGATTAAGGTTCTCACTCATAGAATCAACCTGTGCACACCTTCCTCACAACATCTCATCCAGAGCAGAGGCTGAAGTCTATAAACCCTCCTCCCAAATCCCCTAACACAAGCCCAAATTACATACTAAGTCGGCTCTAACAGCTTCTCACTGAGACTCCGCCACAGCTCCCCGTGATGTGTGTTCTTCCTCAATGCAACAAGTAAGAAACACAGCTCCCATGACTACAGGTGTATTCTAGGGTCATTGGCTCGAGAACATTGGCAGCAGACACAGTCCCGAAAGCCCAGTCTTCTAGGGCCCACAATAGCATGTACCTAGTGGGGCCACAGAAGCCACCTGGTACACAACTAAACACGAATGACTGTGTACCTCTCACTGAAGAGATGATTTCTTATGCTTCCTATCCCTCCTCCCTCACTTCGCTTATTTCTCTGGTGACCAGCAGAAGGGATTTCATTACTTGAGCATGTAGGGCTCAGCAGGAATTCTTCCTAAAGGAAAACCTGTGTCTTTCTTAAAGGGCTCAGAGAAGCTAAGTTGGAAGGCAGTGCAGGCAATTGCTAGTGAGCAGCCAGGAGTGTCTGCAGTGCTTTTGGAAGAGGAACTCCGCATCTGCTCTAGATCCTACAGAGAAATGTTCTCAGAACAAAACCTGGAGGCTCACCTGCAACCTTCAGCTCCACCAGGGCTTTTTCATAGAAGTCACCATCTTGGAAATAACACAAGTACTTTCCACTGTCAGAGGCTGTGATGTTGTGTATTCGGAGAGCAGCCTTCCCTGCAGTGATGTCATCCCGTAGAATCGAAGTTCTCCCTCGATACGCTGCACTCTGCCTGTCTTCCACTTCCTTTCCATCTGCATACACGTTCACCACCTGCCTTAGGTTGGAACTCACCCACCTCAGCTCCATGGTCTCTGCACTCATGGTTGGGAACAGGTGACAGGGCAGATCAGCATCTTCACCTACCATGGCCAGGATGGGCCCAGGCGGTCCAACCACAGCAAACTGAGCTGTTGGCACAAGGGGGAGAATCTGTCAGAGGGTGTTGGAGTTGGGGTGAGGAGAGGAAGGGTGCTTCTCAGACAGGGAAGGCAAGATACCAAGAATCTAGGGGGAGGCTGGGCGCAGTGGCTCATGCCTATAATCCCAGCACTTTGGGAGGCCGAGGCAGGCTGATCATGAGGTCAGGAGATCGAGACCATGGTGAAACCCCACCTCCACTAAAAAATAAAAAAAGGAATTAGCCGGGCGCGTGGGCTGACGCCTGCAGTCCCTGCTACTCAGAAGGCTGAGGCAGGAGAATGGCGCAAACCCGAGAGGCGGAGCTTGCAGTGAGCTGAGATTGCGCCACTGCACTCCAGACAGGGTGACAGAGTGAGACTCTATCTCAAAAAAAAAAAAAAAAAAAAAAAGAATCTAGAGGGGGAAACCAATCTTAACAGAAGCACCATTTGTCTCTTAGTGACACATGAACCCTCAGGTCAGGATGGACTTCAGGTATGGGAAGGAGTCAAAAGTCCTATGAGGACATAATCAGGTAATTGTCTGCTTCAGAAACAAGCGTGGAATCATTCCCTACCTGAGTGAGGCATGAGCAGCTGAAGCAAAAGGACGCAGACATGAAAGTTGAGAAGTAGGAAGGCCAGGAAATTTCCCATTTTCATTCATGCTGCATATCAGGAGACACCAGAAGGTGGGGGGTAGACTCTATGACCTGGAAGAAGCTATAGAATTCCAGATGGAAACCTCCACTTCCCTACAGTTAACTCAAGCATGGTGACCGAAGAAGATCTTACCTCTGCCAAAGATTTCTGTCCTTTAGTGTCTTTACGTTTGAGTACCAGCACTGAAAACCACCTGCAAAAACATGTCTATGTGAAATGCACATCAGTGATTCGATCAGAAAATTCTCACTCTACTGTTTGACAATATTCAGAATCCTATGACTTCCCCAAACTTCCCCTGCTAAGTCCAACCCACCACAATCCCCTCTGATTCATGCAGGACTCCCTTCGCTGGACTCCCTGGTTCTACCAGGGTCCACCACTGTGGGTGTCCAACACTGTGGACTCCTCAAAGCCCCAACTCTTGGCCATCACCATGGTCAAGTCATGGACCAGTGGACTCCTGGTGGGATTCAGGAAGACTGCGTGGTGAGGGACCTGAAGTCTGTCAGGGGCTGAACCCACCACATTTAATCCAAGGCTAGTGATCAGACAGCTGCAAATAAGACCAGGCCTTACTTATCTTTTCTTTCTTCTCTTCATAAAGTCATTCAACAAATATTTACTGAGCACCCACAAGGGGCCAGGCCCACAATATAAGGGTTAGGAACACAAAGAGGATAAGCAATAAGTAAAGGCTCTAAGATTCACAAGCTATTTGGTCTAGACGTGGGACAAATCCATTGGAACTTTATTTACTCATACAATATCATGAAGTGTGAAACTTAGAATGTGCACAATTGGCCCAGTAATTCCACTTCCTGATGTCTAGTCCAGCAAAGTACTTGCTTGGGTACAGAGAGAAGCCTCTGTAAGAATGACACTGCAGCACCATTTTTAAAGTATAAAAGTGGTAACCAACTGAACCAGCCACCCAACAGAAGACTGCTTAGAGGAATGATGGCTCATCCCTCAGAAGGAATTCAATGCAGCAGGTAAAAAGAGTTGATTTATTGTCATGAACTTAGATAATGGAGACACCCTAAGTGATCAAAAAGCATGTTGCAGAACTATACTAAAGATTCAATTGAAAAACAAAAGCAAAGCTATACATTTCTGCATAACTGTTTATGCAAATGCCTGAAAAACTCTCAAAAGATGCATGCTAATCTGAAGATCAGAGGCTAGTGAGTGAAAGGACTCTTGGCCTTTTGCTCCCTTTACTTTTAAAATATTGGAATGCTTTAAATGTAAAACTTTTCATGTATTACTTAACGATAATTATTATGAGTTACGATAGTGACAGGAACACTATATATTAGCTGCTCAGTAAGTACTAACTCCTCAACAGTTTCTTCCAAAACAAAGGAGCATGAGGCCTGCAGGGAGTGGCCTCTGTGAACAAGATCTGCAGAGGGAGGTGGGCAGGGATGTAAAGGAAACAAGGAAACAGATCTGAGCAGCTGGCCATGCTCCACCCCTGCCTGGATCTTGCAACCACCCAGAGTAAACATTGCATTTCAGCACATCTTTTGCTTCTGGAAACCGCTCTTTATGTTGCTATAGAGGAGGTATCATTTTTACTATCATTTACTCTGAGTTAACACATTCTCTGCTGTCCTTAGAGTGAGATATACATTTTTCTTCTTCTTCTTCGTCTCCCTCCTCCTCCTCCTCCTCCTCCTCCTCCTCCTCCTCCTCCTCCTTCTTCTTCTTCTGCTTTGAGACAGAGTCTCTCTCTGTCGCCCAGACTGGAGTGCAGTGGCCGGATCTCAGCTCACTGCAAGCTCCGCCTCCCGGGTTTACGCCATTCTCCTGCCTCAGCCTCCCGAGTAGCTGGGACTACAGGTGCCCGCCAGCTCGCCCGGCTAGTTTTTTTTTTTGTCTTTTTTAGTAGAGACGAGGTTTCACAGTGTTAGCCAGGATGGTCTTGATCTCCTGACCTCGTGATCCGCCCATCTCGGTCTCCCAAAGTGCTGGGATTACAGGTTTGAGCCACTGCGCCCGGCCCATTTTTCTTCTTCTTAAAGGATATTAATTTTTTTTCCTGATTATAGTCAATATTGCAAATGAAAAAAAGCATAAAGGAATACAAGTTTAAGCAGTGGTGCATGCCTGTAATCCTTGCAATTTGGGAGGTCGAGGTGGGAGGAACCCTGGAGCCCAGGAATTCAAGAACAGCCTGGTCAACACAATGAAACCCCATCTCTACAAATCAATCAATCAATAAAATATCTATAGTAGTAGTCATATACTTTGGTAGTGAAAACGTAAGTATTTCTGGAAGTATTTTGACCATGTATATATCAAGGGCCTTAAAAAAAGTTATATGCTTTACTAAGGAATGGCTATTAAAGAAAACAAAAAAGTTGCATGCTTTGACCCAAAAGTTCCACTTTTAGGAATTAGTATTGAAGAAAAAAAATCAAGAACTAAGACAAAAAATTATGTTTTAGGCTGTTCAATACAGTAAAATCTACAATAGCCAAATGCAGAAAAGAGAAATACCCCAAACTAGGGAAATGTTAAAAAATAATTGTAAAGGCCGGGTGTGGTGGCTCACGCCTGTAATCCCAGCACTTTGGGAGGCTGATGCAGGCAGATCACCTGAGGTCAGGAGTTTGAGACCAGCCTAGACAACATGGCAAAATTCTGTCTCTACTAAAAATACAAAAAGTAGCTGGGCATGGTGGCATGCACCTGTAATCCCAGCTACCCAGGAGGCTGAGACAGGAGAATCGCTGGAACCTGGGAAACAGGCTACAGTGAACTAAGAATGCACCACTGCACTCCAGCCTGGGCAACAGAGCAAGACTCTATCTCAAAAAAAAAAAAAATTGTATATTCATACAATGAAATAGATTGTATCCATAGCTTTTGGGGAAATGATGAATAAAAGGAAAAACACATACTGTTCCTAAAAGATACAAAACAAGGTATAATGTGTGGCTCTAACATGGTTAAAATTATAAATAATTGCCCTTCATTACAAACACAACTCCTAAAGGCTTTTTGGAAATCTCTTTTATGACTGAAACATGCATTTTTTGTCTATCCCCACTTGCTGTATATGTATGCTGGTTCAGACTTTTCTATATTTTAATATTTCTGAAATGAACAAATTTACATATGAATCTAAAAGGGACATCTCTTTTTAGAAATTCTTAGAATAGATGCCTTGAGTTGGCCAGAACAGATTTTAAAGATTTTTTGCCTTTTTGTGACCACAACACATTCTTAAGAACATGCAATTAGAATATTTCTTGACCAAATCCCAAACTCTGCAGGTCTTTATTCTTTGTACTACTTCTCCCCTTTCCGTGTGCCCACATGTGTGCGTGCGCACCCCCTCAGCTACCCAGGAGACTGTGGCAGGAGAATCGCTGGAACCTGGGGAACAGGCTGCAATGAGCTGAGAATGCGCCACCGCACTCCAGCCTGGGTCACAGAGCAAGACTCCATCTCAAAACAAACAAAATGCATATTCATACAATGAAATAGATTGTATCCATTGGATTGGATAGCATTCTTTAGGTTTTGGGAAAATGATGAATAAAAGGAAAAACACATACTGTTTCTAAAAGATACAAAACAAGGTGTAATGTATGGATCTAACATTGTTAAAATTATCAATAATTGCCCTTCATTAAAAACACGATTCCTAAAGGCTGCATGGAAATCTCTTTTATGATTGAACCATGCATTGTCTGTTTATCCCCTGCCTGTTGTATATGTATGCTGGTTCCGATTTTCTATATTTTAATATTTCTGTGATGAACAAATTTACATATGAATCTATAAGGGACATCTCTTTTTAGAATCTTTTAGAATAGATGCCTTGAGTTGGCCAGAACAGGTTTTAAAGATTGTTTGCCCTTTTCTGACCACAATACGTTCTTAAGAACATGCAATTAGACTATTTCTTCACGAAACCCCAACCTCTGCAGGTCTTTATTCTTTACACTACTTCTCCCCTTTCCATGTGTCCACATGTGTGTGTGCACACCCCCTCAGCCACATACCCCTTTCTTTGGGCAAGTACTCTCCCTGCATGCCCACTCTCGGCGATTCAGCCCGTGTTGTCCCAGGCATTGTAGCCCAGGCTCTAATCAACTTTCCCCGCTTACCTCTCAGCATTCCCCTCTGAAAATCACAACCCACAGAAGAAAGGCGGTTAATAGTTCTCCATTCTTTCTATTATGGTTGAATCTCCATTTGGAAGAAAACAAAAGGAAAGCAGAGGCTGTCTGGTCATTGTGAGGACTAATCATCTCTTTTTGGAAGAATTAGTTTTTTGATTGGCTTAGAGGTGATGTTTCTCATCAGTTGCTGGGCAGAAACTACTGAGGAAGGTTGAAATTAAAACTGAAAGTATATTGAATTGTACACATTGAAGAAAAATTCCAGCCCTATCTCCCTTAGTGTTTATGTTTCTCTCTTTCATTCTTGCGTGTACATGTATATAAGTATTTCTATATATTTACTTATCTTATGTCTTTTTTCATAATAGAAATATTAGCAGAACAAAATGGGAAAAGATTTTAATGTGGCGAAGAGAGAAAGATGTGCACTAATTAAAATGCTATTGGGGCAGTTTGCTAACATTTGCTTGCATGAATATGGGTACATGCAGGAAGAGGAGATTTTACTAGAGTCAAATAAACATATAAATGGAAAGAAAACGAGACACAATGCACTTTTTTTTTTTTTGAAAGGGACTGTCACTCTGTCACCCAGGTTGGAGTGCAGTGGCAGGATCCCGGCTCACTGCAACCTCTGCCTCCTGGGTTCAAGCAATTCTCCTGCCTCAGCTCCCTAATAACTGGGATTACAGGTGCTCGCCACCATGCCCAGTTACTTTTTGTATTTTTAGTAGAGATGGGGTTTTGCCATGTTGGCCAGGCTGGTCTTGAACTCCTGAGCTCAAGTGATCCTCCTGCCTCAGATCCCAAAGGGCTAGGATTACAGCCTTGAGCCACCGCACTCGGCCAACAGTGCACATTTTTAAGTACTTCCAGCATCCAGGCATAGGATCTGTTAATAAATAATATAATTTTTCTGGTTTCCAGAAGCAGTGCTGCTTGACATGTTTTACCTTTTTCAGCAAATTTTTAGTGCAGGTGTTTCTGAGCATCTCCATTCACCCTCAGCTCCTGGTTTGTGCTACATTGTATTTTCCTGTGTATTTGTTTCTCATGCTGCCAGTGGAGTACATATTCTCTGAGGCCGGACTCTAGACAAACTGTGAATGCTGTCTCTGTAAGATGTCTGTGAAGCAAATTGGTTCTTCTTGTGGTCTAGGACCTCAAAACACACTTTCTGGGATTGCAAGTCAATGATCAAAGTTCCTAAGGCTAAGATGTGACTGCGGCTAGTGGAATTTAATTATATTGCAACAGTTTGAATGTAGACTGTGTGGCATCTGGTTGAGAAGGCTGGTCGCTTCTGGATCATGCATTTCCTGTTTCTTCTTGGTGATAAGACCTAATTTTCTTAGGTACAGCAACGTGCTGTTTCATCTCATAGATAGCAGAGGCCAAGGGACTAAGTTGGAACCAGTGGTTTGTAGGTGACAGTTGTGGTCTTGTGCTTCTCCCAGAGAGCCTTCAAAGGTTGGACCAAAATAGCTGGGAGTGTGAGGGTACACTCTCCATACTTCCTCTTCCTCTTGCCTACAATGTAGACTTTTGACCTGGAGGTGCAGCAGCCCTCCTGGGACCATGAGGCAACCTTGAAGTTGGAAGCCACATGTAGAGACAGCAGAGAATGAAGTCAGAAGCAGTCTGGGGCATGAATGACATCTCTGAGGTGCCAGATCAGCCCTGGACTGCCACCACCTGAATTCATTTTACATGAAAACAAAAAGCAAAAAAAAACAAGGAAACTCTTGTTTTGTTTAGGCCAGTGGTATTTCTGGTCTCTGTTATCAGGAGCAGAAGTACAAATTTTTTTCCTCTCCCTTTTTCCTCCTCAACGGTTTATCATAAAACTTCTAAAACATATAGCAAAGGTGAAAGAATTTTCAGTGAATACCAGTTACCTACCATATAAATTATATTGATAGAGCTAATATTTTACTAAACGTTCTTACTTTATTATAATATTCCATATCACTATTAATTCCCTATCCATCCATTATCCTTATTTATTTGTTCATTTGCTTCTTTTTTTTTTTTTTTTTTTTTTTTTTTTTTTTTTTAGATAGAGTCTTGCTGTGTCTCCCAGGCTAGCATGCAGTGGCATGCTGTTGGCTCACTGTAATGTCTGCCTCACAGTTTCAAGCGATTCTCCAACCTCAGCCTCCCGAGTAGCTGGGATCACAGGCACCTGCCACCATACTCAGCTAATTTTTGTATTTTTAGTAGACGGGGTTTTGCCATGTTGGCCAGGCTGGTCTCGAACTCCTGACCTCGGGTGATCTGCCTGCCTCTGCCTCCCAAAGTGCTGGGTTTTCAGGTGTGAGCTACTGCACCTCATTTACTTATTTTTAAATTCATAGTCTATCAGAAGCTGTGTTGCTTGAAATTATGTCAGTGAGAACGATCACCCACCCTTGCCTGAAGGATCCAAATCACTTTGACACAAAGAAGCAGCTGAGGTGCTAAACTTCAGATTAGGAGTTTCTGGGCCCAATAATTCATATCTCTCAAGTTTGTAATTTCCAAAGTATCAGGCTCCTTGCTCCATTTCTCATATAGTTCTTCACACAGAACTCTGGGAAAGAAGTCTTGGGAAACAAATGGATGTGAAATGGGGCAGAAATAAATTCAGTGACTCAACAAAGTTTTACTGAGAATCTATCATCTAGTAGGTCTCAGGCACTGAAGTTCAAAATCAGTGAGTAGAGGTTACATAATGGAGTGGATAAGAGCACTAATTCTCAAGCCAGGTGGCCTGCATGACCTTGAGCCAGTTACCTAACTTCTCTGTGCCCCAGTTTCCCTATCTGTAAAATAAGGACAGTAACAGTACCTGACTTTTAGGGTTGCTGTTGTGAGGATGGAATGAGATAATGCATACAGTTTGGTAACAACAGTGTATCAAAAACAATAAGTCACAAGAATGTATGCTTAGTAAAATTGTACTCAGCTCTCCTTCAAGACCTAGGCCCTTGATGCTATCTTCTCTTTGTCTTTTACAAGACCTAGTGCAGTGTCCTGCATGCAATAGGTGTGGCAAAATGCCAAGAAATCTGTTTCCTTTATTTAGTTAGTCTCATCAACAAACGTCCATTTCTCATGGTTATTATGCCACCTCTTGTTGCCATTAAGAACTCTCATGAACACACATTTTCTTTATGCTGTATCTAGATACCTGTCAGCACGTCCAAGGCACACTGCCTTACTATGTACTGTCGCTAGGTTTTGTTTTGTTTTGTTTTCTATCTTTATCTGTTCTCATTCACAACTCATTAGCCCTGGAATCCAAAGCCAGTTAACTAATTACTCAAGGTCTCTGTTCATTTGTCTGTAGGGTGGAAATGAGATCTGTTCCATAAGTTATTTAAGGAACAGTTAGCACAGACCCTGCAAGTAGTAACCCTCGATGAATTTCATTGCCTTCCTTTCTGAAAGGTTCAATTCTGATCCCTGCATTGATGACTCCTAAATCCACTTCCCCTGGAGATAACATCAACAGATGTCTGCTGTGGAGTTGGACTTTTAGTGTGAAGATGAAGGGAAAATCTCCAAAAAGTTTGACATGAGAAAATGTGTACGTTTGAAATATAAGTGAGGTAGGTGCGGGGAAAATGGGAGGTAGGGGGTGCCATTTACATTGTATTCTATGGGATGATGCCTGCTGGGGTTGCACAATATATCCTGTCCTCATTGGTGGGCCAGATGTTAGGAGATAGAGAGACCAGGAAGGAAGCTACTGTGACACTCTAGGCAAGAAATGATGACTGCTTGGAGATGGGGGATAGGAGACTTTATTGATTACTAACATTAATACTAGGAAATACTTACATAGAATTTGCTACGATGCTGGTATTGTGCTTAGAGATTTACACGTATAAATAAGACTCACAACAACCCTAAGAGGTAGAAACCACATTTAATAGATATAAAATCTGAGGTCCAGAGAGGTTAAACAACTCCCCAAGGTCACATGAGTAATTTCTTTCTAAGCTGGGCTTTGAGTTCAGGCTGTCTCACTCCAGAGTCTGTGCTCAAACCACTGAGCTGGACTACTGAAAGGAAGTACAAATAGCAGGACTTGGCTATCAGTCAGATGAGGTGGGTAAAAGAGAGCAAGAGAAGCCTAAAATGACTCTTAGGTGGTGTCGCTCATTCAGATAATAATGGGTAGGCAGGGCTGATGGGAATTTAGTTTTGGACACACTCATTGTGAGATGCTAGTGGGCACTGAGTTCAGGGAATGTGTGGGGCTGGAGACAGAAATGCAAGTACCGGTGGGGTCTGGTTATGGGGTAGAGCTTTGAAAACGAATTAGACGTTGCAAGAGCATATGTGGTGTGAAAAGAGAAGCTAGGACCAAAGCCTAAGGAATTTCAGCAGTTCTGGAGCAAGTGGAGCAAGAACTCTGAGAAGGATCTCCCTAGGAGTAGGGAAAGACCAAGAAGAGAGCCCTGGGGATTGATGAGGCAGATACCACATAGGCAGGAACACCTACTCAGGCAGGTCTATGAAGAACTCAGGGTTGTCCATAAAGAAAGGGCAGAAGTGTACAATGACAAGCAAGGCGCAGTGTCTCACAACTATAATCCCAGCACTGTGGGAGGCTAAGGCAGGAGGATCGCTTGAGCCCAGGAGATCAAGGCAGCACTCAGCTATGATCACACCACTGAACTCTAGCCTGGGTGATGGAGCAAGATCCTGTCTCTCTAAAAAGGAAAGCACAGGGGTGGCAGGGGAAAATAGAAATGTATAACGGATTTAATGGTTGGGAAACCATTAGAAACTGATAGAAACAATGCTTATGGGCCGAGAGTAGTGGATCTCTCCTGTAATGTAGCACTTTAGGAGACTGAGGCGGGCAGGTCACCTAAGGTCAGGAGTTCGAGACCAGCCAGGCCAACACGGCAAAACCCTGCTCTACTAAAAGCACAAAAATTAGCTGGGCATGGTAGCACAGGCCTGTAATCCCAGCTACTCAGGAGGCTGAGTCAGGGGAATTGCTTGAACCTAGGAGGCAGAAGTTGCAGTGAACCAAGATCAGGCTGCTGCACTCCAGCCCGGACAACAGAGCAAGAGACTGTCTCAAAAAAAAAAAAAAAAAAAAAAAAAAAAAGAAAAAACAGTGTTTTCGGTGTGGTACAGCAGTGGCCATCATCATGGCAGACAGTGTCTGATGGCCATGTATGTGTTCTCTTTCTGAGACTTTGCTTGTATGGAAGTAGAGACCTAGAGAGAGGCTAGCACGGTTGTATTGCCCAGGGAAAGGGGAAGCAGGGCAGGGAGAACCTTGAGCTTCTTATATGGTGTAGCCGACAGAGTCTGGAGTGGACCCCTTATGATTACTTTTTTTGCAGTTTGCAGCCTGTACTTTCCCTGAGTTTGAGCTGAACCTGTGGCTTGCTGCTAACCAATAAAATATGGCAAAACTGATGGGATGTCCCTTCGATGACTACATTATGTAGTGTAAGACTCTGTCTTGCTAGCTGACCCACTCTAGAGGCTCTATCTTCCTAGCTGGCTATGAAGAGGAAAGTAGTCATCATGGGAAATCTACACAGCAGGGAGCTGAGGAGGCCTGTAGGAGCTGAGAGCAGCCTCCAGCTTCAGCCTGCAGGGAGTTGGGGCTTTCAGTCCTACAACTGTAAAGAAATGAACTCTGTTAACAACCTGAGTGATCTGAAAAGAGGACTCTCCCACAGTCGAGGCTCTAGATGAGGCTACGGCCTGGCCAACACCTTGACTTTTGCTCTGTGAAGTTCTGAGCAGAGAAACTCACTAAGTTCTGCGTGGACTTCTGACCCATAGAAACTAAAATGATAAATGTGTGCTGTTTTAAACCACTAAGTTTGTGGTAATTTGTTATGCAGCAATAGATCACTAATGCATTAAAGTGAAACAGGCAGTGGCAGCAAACATGAAGATAAAGAAGATAAAGAGAATAACTTGTGTTTACAGCCCTGACCTGCTGCCTGGACTACATATTTATTATTGACTGGCCTACTCTACATCTCCACAGGAGTCTCCAGTAAGCTCCTCCACCTGAACATATCCAAAACTGACCTTTGGATTCTATGCTGGCTCCTCCCCTGACCTCCAAAACCTGCTTCTCCTTCAGTTTCCTCATCTCAGTAAGTGGCAACTCCATCTGTGCAGTTTCTTTGGACCAAAACCTGTGGTCACCCTTGATGGCCTCCTTTTTCACACCCCACCCATAAGTTTATCAGCAAAGCCTTTTTACTCTGTCTTGAAAATAAATCCAGCATCGTAACATTTTCATGGCTCCTCCCTGTACAAGTCATCTGCATTTTCCCCTGGATCACTGCAGTAGCTCCCAGCTGGGTCTTCAGGCCTCCATCCACCAGCCCTACCCACAGCCCATATCAGTCTAGCATGTGAAGTAACTTCTTAAAACATAAGTAAGTCCAGTCCTTTTTCTGCTCAACCTTCCTGTGGCTCCCCTCTCAGAGGTAAAGCCCAGGTCAGCATGATGACTTTCAAAGCCATACGTGATCTGGCCCTCAACCCCTTCTGGCCTTGTTACCTCCTATTCTCCTGGTTACCCTGTGTGCTCTGCCACCCCAGCCTCATTACTGTTCTTCACACAAACCACAGTGCTTCTGACTCTGTGCTCTGGCACTGCTGTTCTCTCAACTCAGAATGTTTTTCTCCGAGGTATTCCGTGCCTCACTCCTATTGCTCATTACCACCCTTTTAGAAGTTGTGATTTCCTATATTCCTTCCCCAATTTATTTATCTCCTGATCAGTTATCATCATCCAACATACCATATATGTTACTACTTATTTTGTTTTCTGTCTGTCTTCTACAACCATAAGGAATGGGACTTTATGCTTTGTGCACTTCTCTGCCCCCAGTACCAGGAACACTGATTGGTATGTAGTTAGTACTCATTGATTTTTGTTGAATGAATGAATGAACTAAACACAGAAGTCCTAAGGGAAACTGGAGAGTGAGGGTCCAGGGTGTGGATGGAGAATTAGCCTGACACAGGGGAAAGGATACCTGCTTCTTAAATCAGAGAAAATAGATGAGGAGGGGCAGGAGCAGGTCAGGGCAGCAGCAGGAAATTTGGAATCTCCTCCTTCTATTTTCTCTCTGAGGTTGAGGGAGCCCTAATGAATGTCATTAGTGCCCCTCCAAAAGAGACCCTAGAGATCCATCTTTATCCTTCGCCATGTGAACAAGTCTATGGGCCCTCACCACACACCAATATGCTGGGGTGTTGATTTAGATTTCCCAGCCTGCAGAATTGCAGGAAATAAATTTCTGTTGTTTACAAACTATTCAGTCTTGGTGGTATTTTTGTTATAGCTGCCCACATAGACTAAGACATACACATAAACATAAACAATCTTGCTTTCCATCTTTACAAATAGGTATTGAAAAAAATCACTCCTGATTCTTTCAATATTGTGTCTATTTGTAACTACAGTAATAAAATTTTTGATTATTTAAAAATTTTCAGTCCAACTGGATTACTGAATTGTCTAAAACCTAAAATACTACCATTCAAGCCACAATTTTAGATGCCTGATTGTATTAGTCAGGGTTCTCTAGAGAGACAAAACCAATACGATATAGATATAGATATAGATACACATACAGATATAGATATAGATACACATACAGATATAGATATAGATACAGATTTATGAGCAGGCATTTATTAAGGAAATTGGCTCATGTGAATACAGAGGCTAAGAAATCACACAACAGCCCGTCTATAGGCTGGAGACCCTGGGATGCTGGTAGCACGGCTCACTTTAAGTCAGAAAGTCTCACAGCCAGGGAAGATGATTGTGTAACTCTCAGTCCAAAGCCAAAGGCCTGAGAACCCAGGGACTCCTGGTACAAGTCCCAAAGTTCAAAGGCCAGAGAGCCAGGAGTTCTGATGTCCAAGGGCAGAAGAAGAAGAATGTCTCAGCTCCAGAGGAGAGAAGAATTTGCCTTTCCTCTGCCTTTTGGTTTTATTGGGCCCCCAGCCAATTGGAGGGGAGAATTTCCTACTGACTCACATGCCAGTCTCTTCTGGAAACACACTCACAGACACACCCAGAAATAATGTTGTACCAGTTGTTTAGGTATTCCTTAATCTAGTCAAGGTGACATCTAAAATTAACCAGCACATGGATTAACTTCCAGGATCCAGTCTTCTAGTTTCCAAATGTGGTCTTGGGATTCCTAGGGAGAACTCTGACGTACTCTTAAGGAGTCCCCAATGTTAGTACTATTTTCACAATAATAATAATGAAACATTGATCGTTTTTCATCTCATTATTTCAGTAGGGTGCAGTAAAGTTTTTTTGAGCCAATATGACCTATTATATACCAATAGGTTTAATACAAAGGCAGATATGAGAATACAAACATCTTCTATTAAGCCAGACATTAGATTTGGAAAAAGTGAGCCAGTGTCACACTTCTTGTTCTTTTATTTGGACACAATAGATTGCTTTTTCACAAAACATCCTGTTTATATTAACTATAATTGATTTATTCATGCTATTTTAATATGAATTAAAAGATAACATTTTAAATTTTTGTTTCAATGTCAAATGCCATAAATATTAACAAATATTAACCCAAATAAACAAAAGCTCTCTAAGGTCCTCAATAATTTCTAAGTGTCTAAAGACATAATTAGATCAGGAAGTTTGAAGCCACTAGTGTCCCCATTGAATCTGAATGCTGATCTAGACCAGGTCCAGTACTTCCCTGCTCGACCAGGACCTCAAACCTCAACCACACTCAGGGACTAAGTACTTAGTCCTTGTTTATTGCAGGGACACGTGACCCAAACCACATCCACATGAGTCCATGTTCTTCATTCATCTTTGTCCCAGGTCCAGGCCTGTGGGTGTATGCTGTGGAAATCCTGGGGTTGGGTGGAAATGAGCCATCATCTCCCAGGACCCTTTAGCTGTTATGGTGGGACTTAGCCATCCTTACAACTTTGGTGCCTCCCAGCTCTCTGGTTCCACTTCCTCTATCTCTGACCTGCATATCTGGTTCCCTCTACCCCTGGTGGTCCTGTGGATTCCTCTCTCCTCTCTCATCCTGGTGAATCCTGTTGGCCTCATTCCAAGTCCACAGCATCTGGTGCCAACTGGCATATTGGGCTCAATGTGGTCATCCTGATGTTCAGCAGCAGATTCGCTGCCCAACAGCTTCTCACAGTTTCTTCTTGGCTGGGAGCTAAGAAACAACTAGTTCCCTATGCCTGGATCTCATCCCATAATTACAAGCAAAGGAACTGCTAAAGCCACAGCCTAGTGAGGAGGAGAAAGCTGGGGCTGAGGGCTGCAGTGGGTGTGAAAAAGGCAGCTGGAAGATGTTCTGTTATGTGACCAGAGGGCAGGAGGGCGTGTCTTCCACCAACAACATTGTGCAGTGGCTGCTGAGACGGCCAGGGCTTATCTGCATGGCTCTGAGTCCAGGGAATTCATTCTATAGGCTCTGCTGCATCCCCACTCTGTGAAGTGTCAGGCCCTCTTCAGGCACTGTGACCCCATTTGCTCCTGTGAGGGCAGGGCAGATGAAGATGGGACTGTCATCAGACCCTATCCTGAAGAAGGGCCTCACAGGCATGGAAAATGCTGAACGGGGACACGTGTAGATGTGTGATCTGTCCCTCATGTTGTAGAAGGAGACATCTCCAGCTTCATAGTCCAGGAAGATGGCCACCCGGCAAAGGGACTCCTTCAAAGGGAGAATCCTATCAGGGGAGGACAGGGCCCGGTATTGGTTTCCAAACATCTCCAGGGTCCAGAAGCCATTCTGAGGAATCAGCAGGACCTCCCCTTTCCTCTCAACACTGTCTCTACAGACCCCCACAGTCCACACCATCACGTTTTCCACCTCCACCTCCCAGTAATGTTTCCCTGAGGCGAAGCTCTCCCATCCCAGGACACAAGGCTGACTGTCGAATCTCTCTGCGTTGTCAGGCACTCTCTGCCTGTAGGGGCCCCGTCTCACACTTCTCCGGTCCTCTGACAGGAAGAGCTCGGGATGAGCGGTGTCTGGATCCAGGACCACATCAGCTGCAGAGGAAGTCTCAGGTTTAGGCCTGGGGTCTCAGGAACCCTGGGGATTGTGTGGTTCCTGGTCCCCAGAGAGGTTTCAGAAAGCTGCAGGGGGTTCCCCATGTAGTGGCTGTTTCCATGAAGGTCCCCTGATCCCAGGCAGCTCATACCCTGAGAAATATTGAAGCTGCACTTCTATCTCTCCAGAGACAGAAGCAGCACCCCCAGGTTGAGAAGAATTGTGGCTCTATGAATTCCAGAGAGTTTAGGAAATGAATCAAAATTAGTGGTTCCCAGTTTTTCTCAGCATTCTAAGCTCTGATCCCTTTTCTATTCAGGACATGTGATCTCTGGGACTTTCTTTAGTTAGAAACTTTCCAACTTTGCTTAAACCATCACAGAAACTTTATCTCCTGTTGTTCCCCCACACTCCTCTCAATGATCAGTTAAGTGGGTCTCTCATTACACACTGTCCTAGGTGGTGAAGGACCTCCTTCAGGTTGTTTTGATAGGTGACAACTGATTTAAGTGACTGACAAGGGCACCCTTCAAAGGATAAAGAGAATAAATGTGTACAAAAGAAAACCTGGTGCATAAGGGGCGTGTGGGCAAAGTTAGGGAAGAAATACTTCAATCCAGTTTTGCTTTAACAACATGCATCTGACGTCTACCAGGATGACTTCTCCCATACAGGAAATGCAGGAGCTGAGCATTCTGCAAACCTCTACCATCTGCATGTATTCTTACTTATTCAGTCTACCTTTCTACTGCATTACAATGATTTTCTCCTTTCCACAAGTTGATATGTCTGATTGTGACAAGTTGTGATTGTGTCCCAAAATGACAGTGGCAATTTTGAAACTCACCAAAGAGGAAAGGTCCATGGGCCCTGGTATCTGGTAAAGCTTGGATTCTTTGGTGCTGACAGACAGAGGTGCCGAATCACAAGATGAGAAGAACTCACTGAAAGTGGGCGATTGGTTTCTCTGTGCTCTCCCACTCACCCTCCCACTCACCTAAATCCCCTCCCCTGGCAGACTACATGCAGAATGTCAGTGCTCTCTTAGAAGCAGAAAGGTATTTCTGACCACCTATTTGCACACCATTGCATCAGGCTTATTGGAGAGCCTTATGGTCTCTTCCTCACATGGGTCTTCAACTGTGCACAGTCTATACCATCCCCAGGATATAAATTGCTAAGACAGCATTATCTTCTTTCAAATTGATCCAGAATCAAAGAGCAATAACTTCCGAAATGTAACTCTTGGGGAGGCTACTATGCATGGGAAACCTTTGGTAATCGTGCATTAAGTTATTCCAAAAGAGAAAGCGTCCTGGGACGTAAACTGCAGGGTTCATTAAGAGCTGCTGGGATTCCCTGACAGAAGAGCCACGATGCATCATTGCTGGGACACTGTTGATGAATTGACCCCACTTCCCTATTGTCCCCACCTCGCCCTGGGTCACTTGCTCATCTTGTCTAATGAGTCCCGTTAGCTAGCTGGTGGGGAGAAAGCTGAGATCTGATGGAACATCAGGGGTACTCACCAGCATGTAAGAATGTTCTTCTCCATCCTGCAAGGGACAGACAGAGGCGAATGTCACAAGATGCTGCTAAATAAGCAGAACACAAATTGTACATGGAGTAGTTCAGGAAAGGCTAAACTTACGCAATTCTTGAAGTTGCTCTGAAAACAAAATACAGAAACAAAATCATGTCTTCAACAGAAGAACGAAGAGAAATTGAGCTTGTATTAAACAAAGTAGGAACCATCCTTTCTATGAACACTAACATCACCCTTCCCTTATGCCTAGGGAACAGTCAGAAATCAGCAATGATGTATGATCAGATGGCTGGGGAGTATCAGTACATTGTTAGATTTTTGTCTGAACTTTTGTTCAGCCATGTAGTGCTGCATATAGCCAGGTGAATGAATGCAATGTGTGCAGCATGGAAGAAAGGAAGCTCTGAATGATTACTTCTTATGACATGAGAGTTCCAAGCCCTTGTTGCTGCTGCTGTGCATTTCCTCTCTCTTCCCCAAGACGGTACCTGTGAGAGCTGTGGCCTTTCTATGACAGTCAATTGTCCTCCTACTTATTTAACTTTTTTAAAATTTCTTTCTATTTTTCCATACTTTCTTTCCAAATTCCTTACGTGCAATTTCTTTTTCCTCTTGTTCAACTTCCTTTTCCCCTGACAGAATCTTTTTTTCCCTTTGAAGTTTCTTGATGCAACAGATGCTCACAGCCATGAAGATGATGAAAAGAGCCAGGATGACAGCCAGGGACACCATCCAGGGAGATGTGGTCAGGATGACAGCCAGGGCCACCATCCACGGAGATGTGCTGGGCATAAAGGATTCTGAAAAGGCAGCCAGAAAAGTCCACTTAGTTCGAAATAGAACATCCAGATGAGAGTGCCCCTAAGGGCACATCTGATGAGCTCCTCAGCCACCTGCTCTGTTGGCTTCTCCCTCAGAAACCTCAGATGGAGAAAGCGATGCTGGCTTAACACTGGCTAACACCTCAGTGACTGCCAGAGCCGGGCCAAGAAGGGGGCAAAGCAGAAACATCTGGAGTCACCATGGAAAGGACCAGGGTGCGTAAAGCTAACCAGCCATGCTGAGTCAGCACAGCCACCACCCTGCCTCAAGCCACCATCACTCATGCCTGGAATACTAGAGTGTCCTCCTTCTTGTTCTGCCCTATTCTGTAATCTGTTCTCAGCAGAGCAGCCCAAGTGAGATCATGTTAATTATTTGCTCAAAACCTTCCAACGCTTCCCATGTTACTCACTCTAAAAGCCAAGGCCTGTTTGTGGCCTGTGCTGCCATATATAACGTAGTTGCATCACCTCTGTGAATTCATCTCTCCCAACTTCTGAACTCAGTCCATTTCAGCCACACCAGCATCACCTCTTGGGAGTCCTAGAAACTGCCAGACACGCTCTTTCCTCATGCCCTTTGCATATGCTCTTCCTGTACCTTGGTTGCTCAGTCCTTAAGCATCTGATGGTTCCTTGCCTTGATTGTTCAATTTCCATCTTTACAGTGAAGTCTTCCCTGACCACCTTGTTAATAATTATGATGCCTCACACTACTGGAACTCTCTATTTTCTCTTTGCTTAATTTTTCCTACATGATCATCACCATGTGATAGAATATATAGATAATTATTTATTTAATCAGTTGTTTCAATTATTTCATATCTTGCTCTCTCTCTCCCCCGCTTTTTTGCTTTTTCTTTTTTAAGACAGAGTCTCACTCTGTCGCCCAGGCTGGAGTGCAGTGGCGCGATCTCGGCTCAAGCTCTGCCACCCAGGTTCAAGCGATTCTCCTGCTCATCCTCCCAAGCAGCGGGGATTACAGGCGCCTGCTACTGCACTCGGCTAATTTTTGTAGTTTTGGTAGAGATGGTGTTTCACCATCTTGGCCAGGCTGGTCTTGAACTCCTGAACTTGTGATCCACCCGCCTTGGCCTCCCAAAGTGCTGGGATTGCAGACATGAGCCATCGTGCCCGGCTGCTGTCTCTCTCTAGAATATGACCTCCTTGAGGATAGAAATTTTGATATATTTTGTTCAATTATTGACCCTTGGTTTCCAGTACAGTCTTAAACATAAGAAATGCTTGTTGAACATTTGTTGAATACATTTATGAATGTCTGTTGATGGGGAATTTCCCAAGCTCTGTCCTTTGGGAAGTCCCATAGACAGGAAGGGACGGCAGCATACAGGAATGCCAAGTGTAGACAGTCACCCATCCACACTACTCTCCGTGTTTGATGGTTGTCCTTAACATTTTACAATTGTTGCAGCATAAAGACCTAATCAAGAGAAAAAAGACCAGGTTTACCCTCAGAGAAGAGGTTCCTACTCTTGTGTTTTGGGACTCTTTGAATCTCCCTTTGTGAGAAGGGGAGAGGCCTCAACTCAGCTGCAACCTCCAGCTCCTCAGAACCCAGGACCATTCCACCCACACTACTGCCCCCATCCCCTCTCTGGGCTCTTTCTGTGTGCTGAGGATCCTGCATACACTTGATAGGTCTCAGAGGGCAGAGAACTAACCTGGAATAAAAATGACAGTTTCCTTCTCCTGGCCGAGCAGGGTGTTGTTGACAGAGCAGGATACATTCCTCACAGACTTGTCTCTGATGATCACAGCTGAGGTGACCATGAAGAGGCCGTCTGCATCAGTGATGGAAACCTCCTTTAGGGTGGGCACAATCTCACTGTAGGGGTCCCTCCACACTGTGAGGGGCTCTGGGTACCACCCTCTAGATATGCACTCCAGCCAAATGCTCCCATCCTCTTGGGCCTTGATTTCAATGAGGGGCTTAGAGCCAAGGCCTGGAGAGGGAAAAGGGCTCAGTCAAAAGGCAGTGGTGTCTTAGCCCCTACTGCACCTTGAAGGATGGATGCTAGAAAGACCCTTGGTTTTGGAGAACATCAGGAAACCAATATGCAAAATAAATTGTGAGATCTCTAAGAGAAAGTATCACATTGCACACTTTTCTTTATGCTCCACCTGAAGGCCCCATCACAGCACCAAGCATCTATCTGTCTGCTATAAATGCTTGCTGTGCGATTTATTCTGGCAGACTAATTTTCTCCCTCCCAGGAGGGTGTGTCCAAATTCTCAACAGGCAGGTTGAGAATTTCACTTTCTGTCCTGGGATGACTTCTCTGCAGACCTCAATTTCCTGAAGCTCTAAAATAATACACTGATGACAGAAACCTACCAGGTTGGCAGAATCCTTTCTTTTCTTTTCTTTTCTTTTGTAGAGATGGAGTTTTGCCATGTTGCCCAGGCTGGTCTCAAACTCTTGAGCTAAGGCAATTCACCTGACTTGACCTCTCGAAGTGCTGGGATTACAGGCATGAGCCATCATGCTCAGCCTTGGCTAAATCTTAGGAAACTTTTTGAACCAAAGTCACAGACACTTCTGTCTAGTTCAGGGCCTCACATCATCATGGCTATCTACCTCCATAGGTGGTGATGGTTTTTAGGAGAATGGACTGAGCCAGCTGGCAAAGCCAACTCTTATTCTAATTCACAGTTGTTTACCTCCCAGAGGTTCCACCCAATAGAGAATTTTCCTATAGTTCTTTGAGAACATCAATGTATTAGAAATATCTGGATGCCCCTGGGATCTTAAGATAACCATATTGCCTCCTTAATGTCAGAGATCATCACCAAAAATCCTAATAATTCAGGCTCATCCTAAATATATTCTATCTTTACTAGAATCTTCAATGAAAGAGAATATCCGGAGTGAGAGAGCTGCAAAAGCATGGTCCTGGGAGATCCTTCAGCCGTGTGTGACCATCCAAACTTCTCCTGAATAATTCCTTTGTAAAGTCTCCCTACAAATTATATTAAAGAAAGAAAATTAAAGCAATCACTTAAGCCTAGTGCTTTCTGCTCTGTTTAATTTTTGTCAGGAGAAAAAAACTAGTTGTGCATTTGAAGGCTCACACAGAAATCTTGAATTAGAAAAGAAATTAAAATACCTCAGCAAATTGGAAAACAAACTCCTACAAAACATTCCATGGTTTCAATATGGGTAACATGACACAATAGATTTAAGGGAAAGATCAGCCACCAACCAATCCAACAAGCAGAATACGATAAACAAGCAAACAAAAAGTCCTACAGCAACCCAATTCAGACTGGGGAAGGTCAGGACAGGGTTGGTTTTACAGAGAAAGAGCAGTGGGTCCCTGCCACATAGAAACCATTCATTACTGGGCAACACTGCAGTGCTGCTGTGAACACAGTCATGACAATGGGTCAAGAAGCCCTCCTTCCACAATGTTCTGTTTTAATCAGATGTAAGGTTGCCTTTGCGAGTAGCAAAGATGGGGTCTCCTACCTGTTATGATTTGGGGCCTCCTGGGAAGAATCCAATTTCCTAGTCCTTGCCTCCACAGGTCTGATGGACTGAAACGCCACCATGAATTATACTGCACCTTAAAGTCTTTTTCAGTCCTGAAATATACCTTTTAAAGCAAAATACACTAACCCCAAGACTGAAGTAATCACTCAGTGTCACTTTAACAAACTCCCAGAAATCCCAGTTTAAGTGCATTTCTATGCTGAAGCCTTGCCAGTTTTTTTCCCAGCTAAATTCTTAGTCTTTCTCTGTGGAGTTAGCAGGAATTACACATAATTTTGCTTCTGTATTTAGTTGCACTTTAATAAAATCACCTATTTAATGTAAGTCACTCTCTCTGCAATCAGTATTTCAGGAAAGAAGAAAATGTCAAGACTAATATTTATGGAAAAATAAGATTTCATATGTCGTAGTTCTCTGGGCAGTTCTTATTGATTCTGATTGCCCCAGGACAATTTTTGACAGTGTCTCCTTTCACTCTCAGAAGTGCACAGTTCAATGCCAAGGCAGGCATAAGACTTTCTTTTCCGAGATTAACTATTTTCCCCCGCTCATGGCCTCAGCTGAGGAATGAGTGTGCTTCTGAAGAAGTGAAGCCCAGGCCGGGCGTGGTGGCGCACGCCAGTAATCCTAGCACTTTGGGAGACCGAGGCAGGTGGATCACAAGGTCAGGAGTTTGAGACCAGCCTGGCCAGCATGGTGAAACCCCATCTCTACTAAAAAAATGCAAAAATTAGCCGGGCATGGTAGCGCATGCCTGTAATCTCAGCTACTCAGGAGGCTGAGGCAGGAGAATCGCTTGAACCCAGGAGGTGGAGGTTGCAGTGAGCTGAGATCGCACTACTGTACTCCAGCCTGGGCAACATAGCAAGACTCTGTCTTGAAAAAAAAAAAGAAGTGAAACCCATAGCTTAGCAGAGCAAACCCACTCATGTGGCCTTTGTGCAGGAAAAGCGACTCTCTGTGAAAGGGGACTCCAGATAGAAATCCGTTGGTCTGCAATGGGCCAGAAGTTAGGAGACATACTTTCCCCAAAAGGTACACTGTGCCAAAGTAACAAAGCAAAATGAAGAGATGCACCTGCCACCACGAGGCGCAGGATGGCCTCATCGTAGGATCTGCCTTCTTGGAAGTAACAGTGGTAGATGCCGTTCTCCTGGGCTGTGACGTTGTGTATGACCAGGGCCATGTTGCCCCTGCTCATGTCTTTGCTCACAAAGGTGGTTCTTCCTCGGTACTCCTCCATCTGCTCCTCTGTTCTCTCTCTTCCACCTTTATACACAAACACTGCGGCGGAGAACTGAGACCGGAACCACCGCACCTCCATGTCCTCAGCATTTTTCTCGGGTGACAGATGGCAGCGTAACGTAGTGTTTTCTCCCACCATGGCCAGGATGGGACTAGCTGGCCCCACGACAGTAAACTGGGCTGTTCAACAAAGGGGCAGAATCAGACAAGGACACCAGTTATCACATCTTTAAGGCAAAAAAAAAAAAAAAAAAAAAATTCCAGGGACAAAAGGAAGCAGATATTCCAAGGCCACAGGGGTTCTTGGGCTGAGAACCCTTCTGGGGACCAGTAGCTGTGGCCGGTCGGCAGCATCCACCCCTGGGAGCAGTAACTATTGAGGCTGCTCCTGCTTCATGAAGGAAATATTGGGGAGCCCGCCCTGGGCACCCTGTGCCACTGAGATTTTCCTCCATTCTGCAATCTAGCACTGTGCCTGAGTGTAGCGTAAACTTGAACTGTCCATTAGGGCAGTGTTAACAGTTAGTTAACACTTAGTGTTAACAATTAGTGTTAACTATCCACTAGATGTTTAAGTTCCAATTGAAATGAACTCTTAAGTGTAAAACACATACAGATTATAAAGATTTAAAATTTCAAAATGTCAAATATCTCATTGGCAATAGTTTCTATTAACAAAGCATTTAAATATTGATATTTGATTATATGAAACAAAATATATTATTAAAATGTATTTCAAGCATGTTTTACCTTTTAAAATAAAAGTAGACTAGGCACAGGGTCTTGTGCCTGTAATTGCAGGTATTTGGGAGGCCAAAATGGGAGGATCCTTAACAGCTAGGAGTTTGAGACCTGCCTGGGCAAATAGTGAGACCCTGTCTTTACAAAAAATAAAACTTGAAGTTGAGTGTGGTGGCCCTTGCTTGTACTCTCTGCTACTTGGGAGGCTGAGATTGGGAGGATCCCTTGAGCCCAGGAGTTCCAGGTTACAGTGAGTTATGATCTCATTTGCCATCTGCTTCATTCCAGCCTGGCGACAGAGCAATACACTGTCTCTTAAATAAATAAACAAATAAATAAAAAGTTAAAAAAATTTTTGAAAATTTGCACTTGTATATGCACTTGACCTTTGTGTCTCACTGTATTTCTTTTGGACTGTGCTGGTATAAATTCAGTGAACATGTTCAGAATGAAAGGATAAGTCAACAACCCCACAGTCCTTCCTTCTTTCCCTTTGCAGACTACAGGGTTGATGTTCCTTTCTGAGAGATGACAGCAGTAAGTGGCACACATCCCTACCTGAGACCAGTGCACACAGGCTGAGAAGGAGGAGGAGGAGGGAGGCTGGCAGGGAGAAGTGCAGGGCAGCAGCTGGTTCCATGAGCACCCAGGGCAGGGAGGGACCACAGGCCTAGGGTTACAGAGGAGGAAAATCAGCCTAGGAGTTTTGGTACCTCGGTGCTGATCGAGTCCAGCCTCTCCTGTCACTCAAGTAAGTCTCATCGGTGCCCCAGCTTCTGGGAGTCGCTTGCATATCTCAGGGCTCAGGTATCTCCCAAGAGAGGGACTCCTTAAACATTCCATGAAGTAAACCATCAATGCAAAGATCAAGGGGGCCGTTTTCCACCTTCCTCAGCTCACTTCTCTGGCCAGAGTCCGGTTTCTTTAGTTGTCCCTAGATTCTTTCACACCCTCCTCCCTCCACTTCCCCGTCCCCGAGACCCAGGTCGGGACACTCGAGGTAAAGCCAGGAGAGGCAGCGCCTCCCCACCAGTGGGCTTCCTCTCTCCCAGGACCCCCTCTCCTGTCCAGGGCAGATCCCGCTCCCCGCACCTACCGCCCCCACCCCGGAGCTGTAGCGCTTCCCCTCCCTTTCCTACCTTCTAGAATTAACCTCTGTTTTCTTTTCCCCTGTGATCCTCACATGACGATTTTCCGATACAACTCACCCATGGGCACAGTCACCATCAGACAACAAAGCATCCCAAAGAGAAGACAAAAGTTTTGTTCACCTCCCATTAATCGCGATGTTTGGAGTTGCGGGACCCGGGATCTGGGACCTGTTGCCTGGGTGTCCAAAAAGTTCCAAGATTGCCACTGAACAGTTTAGAGCCCAGGATTGGCCGAGTGCGGCAGAACTAGCCAATGGTGTCTCGAGCCTTATTTCTCAGCAGTTACTAGGTAGAATACACACAAAAAGCCCCCCAAAATCTCAAGCAGCAAATAACCTCTTGGGGTTATTAGGTATTTCTGTTTCCTTTTTCTTTGTTTGGAAGCAAGACTTTTCTTTCTTTCTTTTTCTTTCTTTCTTTCTTTCTTTCTTTCTCTCTCTCTCTCTCTCTTTCTTTCTTCCTTCCTTCCTTCCTTCCTTCCTTCCTCCCTTCTTTGTCTTTCTTTCATGTCTCCCTTGTGCTTTATTCTTTCTCTCGTTTTCTTCTTTCTTTCTTTTTTTTCCTTCCTTCCTTCTTTCCTCTCTCTTCCTTTCTCTCTTCTCTTCCTTTCTCTCTCTTCTCTTCCTTTCTTCCTTTTCCTTCCTTCCTTTCTTCTTTCTTTTTCTTTCTTTCTTTCTCTTTCTTTCCTTCCTTCCCTCTCTCTCTCTCTCTCTCTCTCCTTTCATTCTTTTACAAAGCCTTGAGATTCCCCAAGGTGTCAGTGGCTTTGCTGGTATCCACAAGGAGAGGGCTCCCTATGTAGAGGGTGATTTTGTTGGGGAGGAAACATGAGGAGGAAAACATAAGCTGCCCTCTTTCCAAAGCCAGAGGACTCTTGTTCAAGTTGCTGGCTTTGGAGGTTGGGTCTGGTGCGCGGGAGGGGAAGCAGGCATGACTGGAGTGGGAGAGGTAGCAAAGGAAAGGAGACAGCAGTTGCAGTGGCTGTTATGAAGGTCTGGTTGCTCATTCCAAAGATATTGGATAAGAGGTGCTGAGAGGCCGGGCGCAGTGGCTGAAGCCTGTAATCCCAGCACTTTGGGAGGCCGAGACGGGCGGATCACGAGGTCAGGAGATCGAGACCATCCTGGCTAACATGGTGAAATCCTGTCTCTACTAAAAAATACAAAAAACTAGCCGGACGAGGTGGCGGGCACCTGTAATCCCAGCTACTCGGGAGGCTGAGGCAGGAGAATGGCGTGAACCCGGCTGAGATCCGGCCACTGCTCTCCAGCCCGGGCGACAGAGTGAGACTCTGTCTCAAAAAAAAAAAAAAAAAAAAAAAAAAAAGAAAAAAAAAAAAAGAGGTGCTGAGACTATTGAGTGAGGATTAAAAACCCTTTCCCACTGGGAGGTGGCATTCTGGTGAGGGCAGAAGATGGAAGTGGGCAAAGACTTTCTAGTTGGTCTTAACTTTCTGCCAGTAGGTGCTGGGGTTAGGTCCAGGGACCACACACACACACCAGCACACATACCCTCCTCCCCACGAACATAATCCCTCCCCCACAGAATCCAATCTTGTCATTGTATAGATATCTTCCCGAGGCCCATTTGTCAATAACCCCTCAAATGTCTAAATACCTAGTCTGGAACTGGTGCAGTGGCTCACACCTATAATCCCAGCACTTTGGGAGAGGGAGGCAGGCAGATCACTTGAAGTCAGGAGTTCAAGACCAGCATAGCCAACATGATGAAACCCCATGTCTACCAAAAAAAAAAAAAAAAAAATTAGCTGGGTGTGGTGGGACATGCCTGTAATCCCAGCTACTCAGAGGCTGAGGCAGGAGAATGACTTGAACCTGGGAGGCAGAGGTTAGAATGAATCGAGATGATGCACTGCACTCCAACCTGGGTGACGAAGTGAGACTCTGCCTCTAAATAAATAAATAATAAAATATACATAAATAAATGCGTAGTCCAGAGGCCTCCAATTCCCTTCTGATTCAATTCTAAACTTAGTAGCTAATACACCAGCAATGGCTCCACAGTGGCCTTGCATCACAACATTCACTCTCTGTGGCCAGCGCTCCCTTTCCCATGCCATGCCTTTCACTTGGATTGTTTGCTTCATCTCTATGCCTTGAAATCCTGCCCAGCCTTCATGCCTATTTCCTCCAAAAACAACTCTGGATGTTCCTGCCTGAAGCGTTCTCAGCCTCTTCTGACACCCAAATCTTTTTCTGTTCCCATGTCCTGTCTTGTATTATTGTTATACAGGTATCAACTGTGTTTTGCTGTGACTGGAGTACCTGCTCCTCAGGACAGACTTCTGCAGGATGTGATTCCTCTCTCCTTACAGGGCCCAGCTCTAAGCTGTGCTCTCAGCTGTTGTTCAATGCATGAGTGACATGCTCTGGGTAAGGTCATTTCCACCACAGCATGGCCCAGTTCCTGGAATCATTTGGCACCAGAGTGCGAGAGAGAGATGGCAGCACGATTAATCCACTCTAGGTCAGAAGTTCAAGGACCAGGAAGGAGGAATCAGTAGGTCCCTTCCGCAGAGAAAGCTATTTGATGAGAATAAGATAAAGAAAGCCCTAAGAACTGTTTTTTCTATTGAACTGACACTTGAACTATCTCATTCTCATGCAGCCTCACTCATTACCTGATGTTTCTGGATTATAATTAAAATTGGATTCTGGGTTGAGTGACTCATGAGGGTAAATACATCAGTATTAGAACATTCCAACTGGGACTGGGCAGCTGTTGGGAAAGGACAGAAGAGAAGGATGCAAGGGTCTAAGAGCATGGCCAGCCAGGATGAGACCAGGCTTCATATTTTTATCTGAAGAAATAAGGCCCAGGGCTTTGAAGTAGCTTGTGCCAGAAGCCTCCAGCTAAGCCAGGCCTCAACCTCTGCCAAAGTTGATCTGAGCAGGAGGGAAACACATGTGTTCTGAGAAGGAAGAGGATCAGTTAGCCATGGGGTAGCTTAGGAAGAAAGCAGGTTCTACTGGGGTGTGCCAGGTTAGATAGTAATGACCTAACCCAATCATGCTCTGTCCTGGGAGGGAAAAAGAGACAGAAAGGGTCACTTCAGAAAGATTCTTTATGGACATGGTGGACCAGCCAATCCTGGAAGAACCAGAACCCAGAGTGAGCACTGATTCACTGTTGGTTTGCAATAAACTCCAATCTTTGAAAGTAATATGGGTGTGTCATCTCCAGCTATGGAGTATTCCAAGGGGATCTGCAGGCATCTTGGCACAGAAAATCCATTTCTACATTGTCCTGTTCAAATCCTAGTTTCCTGACTCACAGAATCAATGAGCATATTATAATGCTTATGAAGCTTCCAAATTTTACAACTGTCGCAATACTAGCTAGTACATTTACCTTGTCTCAACAGAACAAATTTTTTCAAAGAGAAGAAATGATATTGGGCTTCTAGAAGAAACAAACATGATAAAATTGCCTAAACTCTCCATTTGGAGCCTTCTCTCTACTCATCTACTTTGGTCTTCTCTGCAATCCACCATCCTTTAGTCCACACCATGAATGGAACATTTCTTCCCACAGTTCCCATGCCCATCTGCTACAGGAGTAACTGGCCACATGTTACTTGGTCCTCTGGCCTAGCTTGGGTCAGGTGTCCATCCCAGACCCAGTCCATGTGGTGAAGCTGCAGGGCCATGTGATATGGACATGTATTGGAAGACAAGAGGTCACTAATGCTAAAAAAATGTGGTGCAGGGAGGGCAGAGAGACCTTGAAAGGCATTCACTATATTCTCAGAGGCAGAGCCCTTAGAACAGGCGCTGTTGATGCCCCGTCCCATATTCTCTTGGCCTATCACAGCTTGCCGATAGCTGAGGCACAGTTTCCTGGAAGGATGACAAACTTCCCACCTCCAGTGAGTATCTCCCTTCTCCTTTGCCTGTGAGCATTACCACACCCGTGATAGCTGCTTTTCTGCAGTTACATAGCTCAATCTTAAAGTGCATTAGAGTTAACACTCCCAGGCCAACCTTCAACCAATTCAAGCAAAGGAGGATGGGAAGTGGAGATAAAGTCCCAGGTCCCATAGTCCTTAGGAAGATTCTGAGCTGTATCACACATTTCATGTGGTTTCTTAGAGAGTCCTAAAAGGGATTGAGCCAAGTTATCCACATGGTAACTGACTCATGAGTGAACCCTTTATCCCATTTCTCATGTAATTGGCTTTCTCTCATTTCTCAATTTATTTCTGCTTTTGTTTCCTGGGATCACTTCCCAAATCATTGTGGTGAGCTGAATAGTGCTCCCCCACCCTCCCCTTTGAGCTATATCCACTAAGAAACTTACGAATAGCATGTATAACATGGCAAAATGGATCTTACACAGAATTCAAATTATGGACCTTAAAATAGAGAGATTATTCTAAACTATCTGGGTGGACTCAGTCAAATCACAGGAGTCTTTAAAAGTAAAAGGCATACTGAGCACGGTGGCTCACGCCTATAATCCCAGCACTTTGGGAGACCGAGGTGGACAGATTGCTTGAGCTCAGGAGTTTGAGACTAGCCAAGGCAACATGGCAAGACCCTGTCTCTACAAAAAAAATACCCAGGCATGGTGATGTGGGCTGTGGTCCCAGTTACTCGGGAAGCTGAGGTAGGTGGATTGCTTGAGCCCAGGGGACAGTTTGTGGTGAGCCGAGATCACGCCACTGCACTTCATCCTGAGTGACAGAATGAATCCCTATCAAAAATAAATAAATAAATAAAATGAAGGAAAAAAAGGAGAAGTTAAAAGAATCAGAGCAATATAATGGAGAAAAAGAACCAGGAGACAAGCCTCAATGTGGTGTTGCTACTTTGAAGATGGAGGAAGGGAGCTAGGGGGCAGAGTGTGGCAGCCTCTAGAAGTGGGTACAGCCCTTAGCTATAAACCAGGAAACAACAGGTACCTCAGTCCTATAAATGAAAGGAACTGATTCTGCCAACAATCTGAATAAGCAAGGAAACAGATTCTTCCTTAGAGACTCCAGAAAGGAATCCAACCTGTAGACACCTTGATTCTAGCCTGGAGAGATCCCTGTGGGACTTCTCACCTACAGAACAGTGAGATAATACATTTGTGTTGCTTTAGGTCTATGAATTTCTAGTAATTCAGATGGCAGCAATAGAGGATGCATCCGATAAGGGTTTTGTGAAAATGCTGCAGTGAGGTAAACTGAGACTGTGGTGAGTACAGTGGGTGAGCAGAATACTCTACTGTACTGAGTAGACACCACAGTCTAGAAAAAGCCAAGTTGAGGAGTCAGCATTATTAACACATTTATTGAACAACTAGAGCTTAACAAGCACTTGCCAAGTAGAGGGGATAGAGTGGTGAGCAGTGATAGTGATAATAATGAGGAGCAGTTTTCCCTAGTAGGCATCAGTTGAAAGAAATATGGGTTTAACATCCACCAATGATCAGGAGTGAACAGATCCTTTTCCAGGAGACTGAGTCCATAGTGGGATTAAAATCATCCCTGTAATTCTTCTAGCTTCCTTCATCCAAATTACCTTTATCACAGAGGATATTTAGGGTATTTGCTCTGCCTAGAAATCTTGACTGTAGGAAGCCTTGCTCTGGCTGCATGATCACTTATCACATTTGTTGGGTGGTCACACATCTGTGCCCCATTGAGTGTGGCCTCTAGTCTCTTTCCAAGTCACAGGCCATGTGGGAACTATGATGTTATTCTCTCAACAAAGACACTCTGCAGAGCCATTCCAAGGAGTGCTGGGCCTAAAGCTCTGACAATCAGCTGGGAAGGAGTCAATAGGGGTGTCAATTCCACAACCACCCACAGTGATCTCTATCCTGGAGCTGCCTTGGGAAGGGGACCTCAGGGCTACATGGGGGTTCTTCCCATGGGGGAAAAATCAGGCTGGAAAAGAATGGGCAATTAGCCAGGGACTGAGGCTGACCATCTCCCAACTGCATAAATTACCATATGAGTTATGTAAGTTACTTAATGTTGCCCTGTCTCAGCTTTCATACTTGCAAAATGAGACTACCCAACGGGGTGTTGTGAGGATTAAAGGACTGACACTCACCAAAGCCCATAACACAGCATTCAGAACATTTTAAGTTCTCCATTAATGTTAGCTATTGTTGTTCAGATCCCAGCTCTGTCGTTCACTAGTCATGTCTACTTTGTAAAGTCAATACACTTTTCTACACCCCAGTCTCCTTATTTGTATAAAGGGGACAATAAGGTGGCACCAAACTCAAACAACGGTCTTATGGAATAATCGAATGAATATCAGTAAAGTGCTTGAGGGTGTGCCTGTAGCTTTATGGTTCTGATTGGTTGTTGTGGAGGGGGAGACCCTCAGCTCCAGGCTGGGCAGGGAGAAGCAGAGATGTTACATCAGCCTGACGCTCCCCACTTTCATTAGCTAAGCCTGGAGTCACTGATGTTTCTAGGGAATGATCAGGCACTAGGTCAGGATCGGGGGAACTCTCTGCTTCTTTTGATGTTGGGCAAATGGTCAGGGCAGTGGGCTCCAAGGTCAAAATTCTGAATACAGGATACAGAGGCTCAGAGAAAGAGGTGTGCGGAAAGGTGTAGATATGAGATCCATCCGTGGCATTGTAGAATGAGATCTCTCCAGTCTCATAATCCAGGAAGATCCCCACTTTCCCTAGGGGCTCAGGAAGTTTCAGGTTGGTTCTGGGCTCAGTGAGAGCCTGATATTTATTCTCGTCAGTCAGACCCATGGTCCAGTATCCATTCTCTGGTGTCATTTTGACCCAAACTTTTTTCCTCTCCATGTTCTTACTACACACCCCAATATGCCACTCTTTTCTGTCCCCCACTTCCACCTCCCAGTAATGACTCCCTGATGTGAAGTTTTCACACCAAGCACACAGTAACGCCATTCAAATCTCTCAGGGTCGTCTGGTAGGTCATGGGGCTCCTCAGCAGGCTGCACACTCCTCTGGTCCTCAGAAACAAGAACGATGGCGTTTGCCATGTCTGGATACAGAATCACATACACTGCAGAGAGTTTGAGGAGGTGTCTGGCGTTTGCCATGTCTGGATACAGAATCACATACACTGCAGAGAGTTTGAGGAGGTGTCCATGGGGTCAGTCATTTTTCCTGGATTTCAGAGCCTGAGCATGCAAGGCCTGGGCCATGCTGAGGAGGTCCTTCCAGAACCTGGCGTCCCTAGTCTGCCCTGAATGTGATTCTCTCATCAGTGTCATTGGTGAAAGCCCCAGGGGTCTTGTAACCAGAGGGGAAATGAAAGTAAGGTCAGTATCTGGCTAACCTAATACCCTGATGTGGCCTCAAGAAGCAACAAGGATCCTTTTCTACATTTTGTTGTTTCCCTCCCTACATTGATTCTGCCCACTGATGCTTTATACTCAAAGGTTAATTTTCTTTTCTTTCTTTTTTTTTTTTTGAGACAGAGTCTTGCTCTGTTGCCCAAGTTGGAGTGCAGTGGTGCAATCTCAGCTCACTGCAAGCTCCGCCTCCTGGGTTCACGCCATTCTCCTGCCTCAGCCTCCCAAGTAGCTGGTACTACAGGTGCCCACCACCATGCCCGGCTTTTTTTTTTTTTTGTATTTTTAGTACAGATGGGGTTTCACCATGTTAGCCAGGATGGTCTCGATCTCCTGACCTTGCAAAGTGCTGGGATTATAGGCTTGAGCTACCACGCCCGGCCCTCAGAGGTTGATTTTCAATCTTCACTCGACCACTCATGAGTTAAATGTGTTCCCCTTTTCTGCAGTCTATTTTTCCACACATCCAATTTATTTAACAAGGTGGAGCCTCATCTGAAGCATTTCTTCACCTGAAAAATGGGGATAAACATACGAATCTCTAGCGCTGTATAAGGCAATCATGTTATTTACTCAGCCCACAGCAGGGCATGAAGGAAGCTCCTGATGTTCTAATAGCTGCAAGGCTGTCTCTGTGCCGGGCTATATGTGGGGACTTATATGCCCCAGATTCACTCTCCACCTTTCAGCTTTCTCCACCCTCTTCTGGGCCCCAGGAATCTGTCCTTTAAGAACAGTGCCACTGGGCTCCCTTGTCCTTTGGTTTGCCATTGGGTTTGGCCAAAGGGAGGCCCTGATAGGAGATTGGAAGGAGAAAGAAAGGAGACACACACTGTTTATTTTCCTGCTTCCTCCCTGCCAGCAGCAGCTGGTGCTGTTCTAACAAGGCCTGATGATTCTTCTCAGGAAGCCCTGTCTTTGAGCTACCTCTTTCTCTGGGTTCCAGTAACTGCCTCCCTTTCCTAGCCCTCGCAGGCTAGGGGTGGATACCGCTCCCCACTGTTGGGAACCATGGGGGCACTGAACTTTTCCTCGTTGCTTTCCCTTAACCCTCCTTTCCGCAAACCTTCTTCAACCACGCTATTTGAACTCATCATCTCTTTCTTACTAGGTTTTTGACCAATGCATATTTATTATTGCTTCAGTCTTCACATCAACTTCCACAAAACACAGTTTGCAAACATCATTTAAAAATGTGGAATCCAAAACTCAGAAGCATTAAAACCTTTGAGGAGACACAGTCAGTAGGAGACATGGGAAGCCTGGGAAGGACAAAGTTCTTTGGGCAGGCATCGCCTCCTCTCCTTGGCATTTCCATCCTTACTCTCCCTGCAGTATCACTCAGTGTGTGTCTCCTTCCCCTCAGCTCCACCCTTTATGAGTCTTCCTATCCATGAAGGAAGTCAAGGCAACTTTTCTCCCCCAAATCACAAGAGTTGGAGGAGGAAAAAGGTATATGGTCCCTCAGGTTGTTTGGTCCAGGGAACATACAGTGATTTACTCACCAGGCTTGAAAAGGGCCATTTTCCATTCTGAAAGGAGGGAGACACAGATAAGAAAAGGTCAGTATTTTTGTTCTTTTCCACACTCCATTCTCCTTTCACTACACGTTTTCTCTGCTTTTTCTTCAGAGTCTTTTCCAGGGTTCAGCTTCCCTCCTCTACAGCTCTGATGGATAAGAGGTGGCACCTTCTAAACAATGTCAGGCTCGGCTCCCTGTGTCATGAGGGGTGCAGGCTGCATGGCCAGGCTTTGCCTGGGCATGTGCGGGGTCCGCAGTCTCTCAGAGGCTCCAGAAAAGCAGAAGTCACCCCCTCAACACACAAAATAGAGTCTTCGGGTTAGATCTGATTAATCCAACTGAGAACGTTAATGGGTCACAGCAGAGAAAAGGTTGAAATATTCATGGCCTGTAACCCAGCAAACTCAGAGAGCATCAGGCTCACTCACCATGATAGGCTGAAGACATCTCTCCTCCTACAATAACAGAAAGGTAGAGATGTCACCTGAACTCTGTCTTTTCTGTGTTGGCCCTTTCTGCTTCCTTTTGCATCCATTTAGTATTTCTTTTTGACTATTTCACCCTTCCCTACGGTCTCACTCTGCATGCTCAATTCTCTCTTCACCTCTTCTTCGTAATATCCAGTCTGGGAACACTGGTTGAATGCTAGTGGCAAGGTAGTCACTGTGAGAGTTCCTTCCCAATGGAGTCCTGCCAATCGATTTTGAATCTGTCTATACTCCTGTGCCTGGGCATAGGTGTCACCATGTCTATATGTGTATGTCTAGGAGTACAAGATCCATCCTTCTCAATCTGTATCATTTCCTACTACCTTGCTCTAAGAAGAATTTGGGAAATTTAATGAACAACTTCAGGGACTAATTTTTGAAAGCAGTTATAATAAATCTGTACCAACTGAGCCACTGTAGTTACTCCACGTTATTAGACACACTTTTCTCCCTCTCTCTTTTCTAATTTTCTTATCTCTTAAATCTTCCATTCTTGTTTTCCTTTCAACATCCTCTAGATTATGGAAAACAGCAAGTAAGTTTCCTGCCATATCCTTCTCTTCCCTCTTCCTTTTGAAGTGCACCCCCTGGATATTCCCTCAGGTGCTTTTAGGGCCCATCAAATGTCTGTGTCCCCCTAGTACAAAGAAGATTGAAGCCCTCCTTTTTCTTTTCTAGAGAGAGAGAGAGACAGAGAGAGACTCCTTCTGGGTGGTTTCTCCCCAAAGAGCTCCAAAGAGCCACAGTTGTTTTCTTTTCCTGAGTAAAGACATCCAGGACCACTTTTCAAACCTGGACAAAGACTTGTGGGCTGGAAAATATCCAAGGAGAGAGAGTCATAGATTCAAATTCAGAGAAAATGTCAGAGCCACTCACGAGCCATGTGCTGGATTTTACTCCTCTCTAAAATGGAATGAACAGAGAAGGAAGAGTTATCAAGGCCCTCAAAGCGGGGATAGGAAGACATGCTTGGGTCTCCTGGGGAATGGGAAATTACTGAGTTCTTCCTGGAGCTTCTCTGGAAAACAAACAAAAAAAGAAAAAAAAAAAAAAAAAAGGACCAGTTATGGGTGAGGGGGGTTTCGGGAAAATAAACCTTAAACATGATGCAGTGTCAGGGTGGGGATGGGGGTGGAATCTTCAGGCTGGGCATGCAAGCCTGGGGCTTAGATTCTCTGTTCGCTTTGGATACCTCTTAGGCTTATTTCCTGCTTTTTGTGGCATATCCCATTTCTTTCATCTCTCGCTCTCTTTCTGTCTCCCTGGACAGAGCAGTTTTTTCCTTCCGCTCTTGCTGCAAGAAGTAACTGGCTCCTGTGAGAAGCAGCAGCGAGATAGGCAGGGTCCCTGCCAGGGCTGTGATCCAGGGCTTGGCGCTCCTGAAGAAGGGGTCTGTGAAGGGGAGAACTGTGGGTCGTGGGTACTGGTGCACTCAGCCTCCCCAGCTTGCAGCACCCCAAGCTTTAGCTGTTTAGCCCAGGTCAGGGGCAGTGAATCTATCTCATGAGGTTAAATAAGGATTCTCTCCCTAAAGTCTCAGAGGACTATAGAGAAGACTTTGGTAAACCCTCACTACAAGCTACTACTATTACTTATCTTGAGATGTCTGCCTCTCATATGGAAATTAACTTGAGCAGAATCACACTCCTTTTTTTCTAAATATTTTTTCAATAGGTAACACATTTACATGGTTCAAAAACTACAAATACATGAAGTCATGCAACTCTCCCATCTACCCAGTTCTCCCTCCCTCCCTCTATTAACTTCTCCTTAGTCCACTTAATATGATGCTTAGGGACATAAACTGTGGAGTCAGAGGGCCTGGGTTTAAATGCTGGCTCGCCCTTGTTACCAGCAATGTGATGTTGGACTACATACATAACCTCTCTGTTTGTAGTGGCCTAATCTATAAAATGAGGGTAATGATAATACCCATCTCCTGAGGTTAGAAGAATTAAATTGATACTTATAAAGTGACTGATGGACTGGGTGCAGTGGCTCATGCCTGTAATCCCAGCACTTTGGGAGGCCAAGGTGAGTAGATCACTTGAGGTCAGGAGTTCGAGACCAGCCTGGCCAACATGGTGAAAACCCATGTTTACTAAAATTACGAAAATTAGCTGAGTGTAGTGGCGTGTGCCTGTAATCCCAGCTACTTGGCAGGCTGAGGCTGGAGAATTGTTTCAACCTGGGAAGTGGAGCTTGCAGTGAGCCAAGATTGTGCCACTGCACTCCAGCCTGGTTGACAGAGTGAGACTCTGTCACTAAATAAATAAATAAAGTGCCTGATGTACAGTGAGTGTTACAAGATTGCTTGTTAAATTTTAAAAATGTAAATTAAATAACACAACCGAGAACTAAAAAAAGTTAATTAAAATATATTCTTATTTTCCTCTTGTTTAAACTAAAATGACATTCTATACACATCACTGCATCTTGCTGTTTCTGGATAAATTGTGTTTTGGAGATCTTTCCATATTAGTATAGAAAGAATTATCTCTTTTTTCTTTCACGACTGGGCAGTATTTCCTTTATGGAAGTTCATCATCGGTGAGCTTCTGTGTAGCTTCTAACCTTGTACAATCATAATCAATGCTATAAGAAACTTTTTACAGGCTGGGCATGGTGACTCACACTTGTAATCCCAGCACGTTGGGAGGCTGAGACAGGCAGATGAATTGGGGTCTGGAGTTTGAAACTAGTCTGGCCAACATGGTGAAACCACATCTCTAGTAAAAATATGAAATCAGCCAGGTGTGGTGGTGCATGCTTGTAATCCCAGTTACTGTGGAGGCTGAGGCAGGAGGATCTCTTGAACCCAGGAGAAGGAGGTTGCAGTGAGCTGAGACTGCACCACTGTACTCCAGCCTAGGCAACAGAGTGAGTGAGACTCCCTCTCAAAAACAAAACAAATGAACACTCTAGAAACATTTTATATGGATCATCTCATACAAATGCCAGCTAATCTATCAGATAAACTCCCAGAACTGGAATTTTTGATAAACAAATATGTAGTTTGGATAGATGCCCTAATAGAGGTTGTGCTAACGCACACCAAAAATACAAGTGACATGAGCAAATGACTGAGAGTCACTGCCTTCTTACATTCCTGCCATAGCCATGTGCTATCAAGCAAGGCAGTGTGGTTTTGATTTTTGCCAATATCATAAGTGAAAAATGATTTCCTATATGTTTCCCTAATGAGTGAGAATGAGCAACCTTTTGTGGGTTATTTCCTTTCCTGTGAATTAACAATTCATGATCTTTGTTAAAATTTTTTACTCAGTTTTCAAAATCTTCTGTTTCAAGGAGATTAGCTCTTTTTCTATGAGTTTGTAAATATATATATGTTTTCCCATTTTGTCATTTGACTTTACATAAGGAGCTTCTCTTACCGTTTTTCTCCAATTCACGTTGCCTGTCACACTTTCTGTCGGACAGGAAATGTTCAGTGAATGTTTGTGGCATGAACAGCTTTGTAGAGTGGGGAAAGCTTCCCCGGAGCAGGGAGGAACCTCCAGGTCCCCGCTTTGAAGCTTACGTGTGGTGAAGACACCCATGTTGACCGCATAGACTCACACAGTAGAAACTCACACATAACCCTTCATCACCTGTCACAGCTCAACTCAGTAAAGCTGAGGCCAAGCAGGTACTGACCTTCGATGGAAATGCTGGCTGTCTTTTCCAGGCCCAGGAGGAAATTTCTGATGATGCAGGACACACCCTCCCCAGAGCTGCCTCTCATGATCACGGATGCTGCTATTGCTACAGACCCACTCCATCTGCAACCATAGGTGCTTCCACAGCCGGGATGTTCTCTCCCTTGGTGTTGCTCCACTGTATTGGGGGTTGTGGGTACCGGCCAGTGGACCTGCACCCCAGATGGATTCCTCCATCCTCATAACCCTTCACTTCAATGTGAATATCAGAACCCAATGCTGTGGAAGGATAAATTGGCCTAAATTCTTGAGAGCTCCTGTATCAGGGAGGGTCTCAATGGGAATCAATAGCAGACTCACATTTGATAATTCAAGGAAGATTTCATTCAGGAGCTATTTACGCAAATGTGGTCATGATGAGGAGAAAACTAAATGGGCTAGTGCAGTATCCGAGGGTCAGTAACAGTGGGGCTATTCCCACCCACCCCAATTACCAGAGGGAGGAGGAGAGGGAGCTGTTTTGGAGACATAAAAGAAGAGATTTATGGATTGAAGACATTCCTGAGTTGAGCTATGATCTTCTGCAAGGCAATGCAGCCAGCCTGAGGGTAACTTGCAGGAAGGAAGCCAGGGAATAAGCACCAGACCTCTCCCATTTCTCTTCCTTCTACCATTGTCTGCTATAGCTCCTCTTAAACCAAACCCAACCAGAAGCCATGAGGCAAGGGATTGCACTGAGAAAGAAAAAAGACATCCCAGACATTTGGAACCTGACACCAGGTCTTGGTATCCTCCTGTTGAACATGAGCAATTTCACAGAACACAGAAAATAGTACTTTGTCACTATGACAGATCATGGGAAAAACAAGACCACCCCACACCATGTGTGAGTGCAGAGAAAAACATGAACATTGTACAAACCACAACAATAACCGAACATCCCCCATCGGCATTTAGGAATTGCTGCCTCTTCATCAGTTACAGTTTTAGTCTCGCCCTAGTCTCCTTCCTCCTGGATAAGCTTGATTAAGGTTCCACTCACAGAATTCATCTCCCCACACCTTCCTGACAGTATCTCATCCAGAGCAGAGGGCTAAGTCTATAAACCCTCCCTGAAATCCCCTAACACAAGCCCAAATTGTATACTAAGTCTGCTCTAACACCTTCTTACTGAGATACTGCCACAGCTCCCCATGATGTGTGTTCTTCCTCACTGCAACAAGTAAGAAACATGCCTCATTCTACTACAAAAATGTCTCTGGGAGCCACTGACTGGAAAATATTGGCAGCAGATACAATCACTCTTTCACCTTCCAGGGTCCATGGTAGTGTGCGCTTGGAGACACAACAGAAGCTGTCTGTTACACAACTAAACCAAAATGACTGTGTACCAGTCACTGAAGAGACGGTTTCTTATGCTTCCTATCCCTCACCCTTCACTTCCCTTATATCTCTGGTCGCCAGTGGGAGGGAGTTGTTTACTTGAGCATGTAAGGTATAGCAGGGATTCTTCCTAAAGGAAACCCTGTGTCTTTCTTAAGGGCCTCAGAGAAGCTAAGCTGGAAGGCAGTGCAGACAATTGCTAGTGAGCAGCCAGGAGTGTCTGCAGTGCTTTTGGAAGAGGAACTCTGCATCTGCTCTAGATCCTACAGAGAAATGTTCTCAGAACAAAACCTGGAGGCTCACCTGCAACCTTCAGCTCCACCAGGGCTTTTTCATAGAAGTCACCATCTTGGAAATAACACAAGTACTTTCCATTATCAGAGGCTGTAACATTGTATATTCGGAGAGCAGCATTCCCTGCAGTGATGCCATCCTGAAGAATCGAAGTTCTACCTCGATACTCTGCACTCTGCCTGTCTTCCACTTCCTTGCAATCTACATACATGTTCATCACCCTCCTTAGGCTGGAACTTATCCACCTCAGCTCCATGGTCTCTGCACTCACTGTCAGGAACAGGTGACAGTGCAGATCAGAGTCTTCACCAGGATGGGCCCAAGGGGTCCAAGCACAGCAAACTGAGCTGTCGTCACAAGGAGTAGGCTCCATCAGAGGGTGTTGGAGTTGGGATCATGAGAGGAAGTATGCTTCTCAGACAGGGAAGAAGAGATACAGAGAACCTAGAGGGGAACCCAATGCTAACAGAAACACTCTTTGTCTCTTAGTGACATGTGATCCTTCCAGTTGGGATGGACTTTCAGGTTTGGGAAGGAGTCAAAAGTTCTGTGAGGACATTAATATATACTTGGCTGCTTCAGAAACAATCATGGAATCATTCCCTACCTGAGCAAGGAGTGAGCAGCTGGACCAAGAGGAGGTAGACATGAAAGTTGAGCAGAAGAAAGGCCAGGGAACTTGCCATTTTCATCCGTGCTGCATATCAGGAGACACCAGAAGGTGTGGAGCAGACACTTTGGCCCAGAGGAAGCTATAGGATTCCACAGGGAAAGGTCCACTTCCCCAGGGCTAACTCAATTACGGTGACAGAAGATCTTACCTGGGCCAAAAATGTCCGTCCTTCAGGGTCTTTACTTTTGAGTTCCAACATGGAAAATTACCTGTAAACATGTCTATGTATAATGCACATGTTATCCAATCAAGAAATCCTTGACTCTACTGCTTGAAAATATTCAGAATCCTATCATTTACCCAAACTTCCCCTGCCATGTCCAACCCTCCACTATCCCCCTCTGATTCATGCAGGACCCTCTTCACTGGGCTCCTTGGATCCACTGGGGTCCACCACAGAGGGTGTCCAACACCATGGACTCCTCAAAGCCTCAACTCTTGGCCATCATCATGGTCAAGTCATGGCCCAGTGGTGGGATTCAGGCAGACTGCCTGGTGGGGGCTCTGGAGTCAGTCAGGGGCTGAACCCACCACATTTAATTCAAGGCTAGAGATCAGAGAGCTGCAAATAAGACCAGGCTTTACTCATCTTTTCTTTCTTCCTTCATAAAGTCATTCAACAAATATTTACTGAGCACCCACAATGGGCCAGGCCTACTATGTTAGTGTTAGGGACACAAAAAAGGTAAGCAATAGGTAAAGGCTCTAAGATTCACAAGCTGTGTGATCTCAGGCATGGGACAAAACCATTGGAACTTTATTTACTCATTCAATATCATTAAGTGTGAAATTAGAATGTGCACAATTGGCCCAGCAATTCCACTTCCTGATGTCTAGTCCAGCAAAGTACTTGCTTGGGTACAGAGAGAAGCCTCTGTAAGAATGACACTGCAGCACTATTTTTAAAGTATAAAAGTGATAACCAACTGAACCAGCCACCCAACAGGAGACTGCTTAGAGGAATGGTGGCTCATCCCTCGGAGGGAATTCAATGCAGCAGGTAAAAAGAGTTGATTTATTGTCATAACCTAGATAATGGAGACACACTAAGTGATCAAAAAGCATGTTGCAGAACTATACTAATAATTCAATTGAAAAACAAAAGCAAAACTATACATTTCCACATATAGATGTAAACACCTGAAAAAGTGTGTAAAAAAGTGCATGCTAAACTGAAGATCGGAGGTTAAGTGAGTGAAAGGACATTTTGGCCTTTTGCTCCCTTTACTATTAAAATATTGAAATGCTTTAAATTTAAAATTTTTCATGCATTACTCAACAGTAATTATTATGAGTGAGAATACTGCTTGGAACATATTAGCTACTCAGTAAAAACTAATCCTCAACAGTTTCTTCTAAATCAAAGGAGCATGAGGACTGCAGCCATAACACCTGCTGCTGTGGCTACTTGGGTCTGGGAATAGCCTCTGAGAACAAGGTCTGCAGAGGGAGGTGGAGAGGGATGAAGAGGAAGCACTGGAACAGAGGTCTATGCAGCTGGCCATCCTCCACCCCTGCCTGGATCTTGCACCCACCCACACTAAACTTTGCATTTCACCACATCTTCTGCCCCCTAAAACTGCTCTTTATGTTGCTACAGAAGGAGTATCATTTTTATTATCATTGGTTTCTGAGTTAACAATTTCTCTGCTCTGCTTAAAGTGAGACATATATTTTCATTTTTTAAAAAGATATTTTTTCCCTCCTGATTACAGTCAATATTGCAAATGAAGGAAAGCATAAAGGAATAAAAGTTTTAGTGGCTAATGCCTGTAATCATAGCAATTTGGGAGGTTGAGGTGGTAGCATCCCTTGAGCCCCGGAGTTTAAGACCAGCCTGGGCAACATAATGAGACCCCCATTTCTATAAATCAATAAAATTAAAACTCTGTAGTAGTAATCATATACTTTGGTAGTAGAAATATGAATATTTCTTGAAGCATTTTGGTCATATATACAGCAAGCATCTTTAAAAAGTTACATGCTCTACCAAGGAAACGCTATTAAAAAAAAAGAAGTTGTATGCTTTACCCAAAAGTTCCACTTACAGGAATTATTGTTGAAGGAAAAAAAAAGTCAGAAATTAAGACAAAAATTTATGCCTGAGGCTGTTAAGTGTAATAAAATCTACAGTAGCCAAATATAGATAATTGAAATAGCCAAACTAGGAAAGTATTAAAAAATAATTGTATATTCATACAATGAAATGGATTGTATCCATTGGAACACATATGTTAGGTTTTGGGGAAATGATGAATGGAAGGAAAAGGACATACTGTTCCTAAAAGATACAAAGCAAGGTTTAATGTATGGATCCAACATTGTTAAAATTAGAAATAATTGCCCTTCATTAAAAACAAAACTCCTAAAGACTGCATGGAAATCTCTTTTATGATTGAATCATGCATTTTTTGTCTATCCCCCGCCTGTTGTATGTGTATGCTGGTTCAGATTTTTCTGTATTATAAATATCTCTGTAATGAACAAATTTACATATGAATCTATAAGGCACATCTCTTTCTAGAATCTCTAGAATAGACAGCTTGAGTTGGCCAGAACAGATTTTAGAGACTTTTTTGCCCTTTTCTGACCACAATACATTCTTAAGAACATGCAGTTGGAATATTTCTTCATTTATGTTGTCTCCCTTTCCTTCCACCAAATCCCAACATCTGCAGGTCTTTATTCTTTGCACTACTTGTCTCTCCCCCCGTACCCACGAGTGTGTGGGGGTGCCCATGCAGACACACACACACACACACACACACACACACACACACACACAGGCACCTCACCCTTTCTCTGGGTGAGTACTCTCCCTGCATGCCCACTCACCGCTCTCAGTGATTCAGCCACAGTCCTCCCAGGTATTGTAACCCAGGCTGTAATCAATATCCCCTACTTACAACTTAGTATTCCCCTTTGAAAATCACAGCCCACTGAAGAAGGGTCGTTAATATAGTTCTCCATTCTTTCTACTACGGTTGAGTCTCTCATTCCGAAGAGAGGAAAAAGAAAGCAGAGGCTGTCAGGTCACCGTGAGGAATTGGAATAATCTCTCTTTGGAAGAATTAGTTTCTTGATTGGCTCAGAGGTGATGTTTCTCATCAGCTGCTGGGAAAAAAAACCACTGAGGAAGGTTGAAATGAAAACTGAAAGTACATTGAATTGTACACGTTGAAGTAAAATTCCAGCCCTACCTCCCTTACTGTTTGTGTTTCTGTGTTTATCTATTTGAATCATTCTTGCAAGTACATGTATATAAGTATTTCTATGTATTTACTTGTCTTAAGTCTTTTATCATAATAGAAATATAAGCAGAACAAAATGGGAAAAGATTACAATGTGGTGAAGAGAGACAGATGTGCACTAATTAAAATGCTATTGTGGCAGTTTGCTAACATTTGCTTGCATGAATATGGGTACATGGAGGAGGAGGAGATTTTACTGCAGAGTCAAATAACATATAAATGGAAAGAAAGCCAGACACAATGCACATTTTCAAGCACCTCCAACATCCAGGCTTAGGATCTGTTATCAAATAATATAATTTTTCTGGTTTCCAGAGGCAGTGTTGCTTGACATGTTTTACCTTTTTCGGGAAATTTTTAGTGCAGGTGTTTCTGAGCATCTTTATTCATCCTTAGCTCCTGGCTTGTGCTATATAGTATTTTCCTGTGTATTTGTTTATCGTGCTGCCAGTGGAGTACATACTCTCTGAAGCTGGATACTAGATAGACTGTGAATGCCATCTCTGTAAGAGGTCTGTGGGACAAACTGGTACTTCCTGTGGCCTAGGACCTCAAAACACACTTTTTGGATTTGCAAGTCAGTGATCAAAGCTCCTAAAGCTAAGATGTGACGGGCTGATGGAATTTGATTATATTGTAAATGTTTGAATTTAGGCTGTGCAGTATCTGGTTGAGATGGCTGGTTGCTTCTGAATCATACATTCCCTCTTTCCTCTTGGTGATAAGGCCTAATTTTCTTGGGTACTGCAATATGCTCTTCCATCTCATAGTTATTGGAGACCAAGGGATTAAGTTGAAACCAATAGTTTGTAGGTGAAAGTTGTGGGCTTGTGTTTCTCCCAGAGATCCTTCAAAAGGGAGGCCAAAATAGCGGGAAGTGTGAGGGTACACTCTCCATACTTCCTTCTTCCTCTTGCCTAGGATGTAGACTTTTGAACTGGAGATGCAGCAGTCCTCTTGGGACCATGAGGCAACCTTGAGGTTGGAAGCCACATGCAGAGACAGCAGAGAATGAAATCAGAAGAAGGCTGGGTCATGAATGACATCTCTGAGCAGCCACATCAGCCCTGGACTGCCACCATCTGAATTCATTTTACATGAAAACAAACAAACAAACAAACAAAACAACAAGAAAACCCTTGTTTTGTTTAAGCCAATGGTATTTCTGGTCTCTGTTATCAGCAGAATATCAAAATTTTTCCCTCCCCTTTTTCCTTCCCAACAGTTTATCATAAAACTTCTAAAACATAAAGCAAAGGTGAAAGAATTTTCAGTAAATACCAATATAACTACAATGTAGATTATAGTGATATAGTTAATATTTTACTAAACTTTTTTACTTTATTATAATCCATACCACTGATCATTCCCTATCCATCTATCATCCTTATTTATTTCATTATTCATTTGCTTATTTTTAAATTCACAGTCTATCAGAAGCTGTGTTGCTTGAAATTATATCAGTAAGAAAAATCAACCGACCCTAGCCTGGAGGATTCAAGTCGCTTTGACACAGAGAAGCAGCTGAGATGCTAAGCTTCAGATTAGGAGTTTCTGGGCCCAATACTTTGTATCGTTGAACTCTGTAGTTTCCAAAGTATGAGGCCCGTGGGTCCATTTCTCATGCAGTCCTTTATACAGAACTCTGGGAAATAAGTCTTGGGAAAGAAATGGATGTGAAATGGGGCAGAAATGAATTCAGTGATTCAACAAATTTTTATTGAGAATCTATCATCTAGTAGGTCTCAGCCACTGAAGTTTAAAATTAGTGAGGAGGGGTTGCATAATGGAGTGGATAAGAGCACTAATTCTCAAGCCAGGTGGCCTGTGTGACCTTGGGTTAGTTACCTAACATCTCTGTGCCCCAGTTTCCCTATCTCTAAAATAAGGATGGTAATAGTACTTGACTTTTAGGGTTGCTGTTGTGAGGATGGAATGAGATAATGCATGCAGTTTGCTTACAACAGTGTATCAAAAAATAAATAAATAAATAAGTCACAAGAATGTACGCTAAGTGAAAAGTGCACTTAGCCCTCCTTCAAGACCTGGGCACTTGATCCTATCTTCTCTTTGTCTTCTATGAGACCAATTCCAGTGTTCTGCATGCAATAGGTGTGGCAAAATGCCCAGAAATCTGTCTCCTTTACTGAGTTAGTCTCATCAAGAAATATCCATTTCTCATGGTTATCTCACCTCTTGTTGCCATTAGGAACTCCCATGAACATGAATTTTCTTTCTGCTATATCTAGATATCTGTCAGCACGTCACATGCACACTGGCTTACTATCTGCTGCCTCTAGGCTTTTTTTTCTATCTTCATCTGTTTTCATCCACAACTCATTAGCCCTGGAACCCAAAGCCAGTTTACTAACTAATCATGTTTGTTTCTTTGTCTGTAGGGTGGAAATAAGACCTATTCCATAAGTTATTTAAGGAAGAGTTAGCACAGCACCTTCATGTATTAACCCTCAACGCATTTCATTGTCTTCCATTCTGTAAGTTTCAATTCTGATCCTTGCATTGATGACTCCTGAACCCACTTCCCCTGGAGACAACATCAACAGTTGCCTGCTGTGGAGTTGGAGTCTCACTTTAAAGGTGAAGGGAAAATCTCTGAAAAGTTTGACGTGAAAAAATGTATACATTGAAAATAGCAGTGGGGCAGGTACAAGGGAAGATGGGAGGTAGGGGGTGCCATTTACATTGTATTCTATGGGATGATGCCTGCTGGGGTTGCATAATATATCCTGTCCTCTTCAGTGGGCCAGATGTTAATAGGTAGGGAGACCTGGAAGGAAGCTACTGTGACACTCTAGGTAAGAAATGATGATGACTTGGAGATGGGGAGAGGAGTCTGGATCAACTATTAATATTAGTACTAACAAATATTTACGTAGAACCTACTATCATGTTGGTACTGTGCTTTGAGATTTATATATATTAATAAGATTCACAACAACACTAAAAGGTATGTTATTTCCCACATTTTATATGTCAAAACTGAGGTCCAGAGAGGTAAAACGACTCACTAAGGTCACATGAGTAGTTTCTTTCTGAGCTAGGCCTTGAGCCCAGCTGTCTGCCAAAAGAATCTGTGCTCAAACCACTAAGCTGGACTATTGAAAGGAAGTGCAAATAGCAGGACTTGGCTAGCAGTCAGATGTGGTGGGTTAAGAGAGAACAAGAGAAGGCTAAAATGACTGTTAGGTGGTGTCACTCACTCAGATAATGATGGGTAGGCAGGGTTGATGGGAATTTAGTTTTGGACACACATCTCATTGTGAGATGCTAGTGGGCACTGAGTTCAGGGAATGCATGGGGCTGGAGACAGAAATGCAGGTGACGGTGGGGTCTGCTCATGGGATAGAGCTCTGAAAATGGATTGGATCCTACAAGAGTATATGTACTGTGAAAAGAGAGCCCAGGATCAAAGCCTAAGGAATTTCAGCAGTTCTGGAGCAAGTGGAGCAAGAATTCTGAGAAGGATCTCCCTAGGAGTAGGGAAAGACCACAAAGAGGGCCTTGGGGATTGATGAGGCAGATGCCACACAGGAGGGAACACCTACTCAGGCAGGTCTATGAAGAACTCAGGGTTGTCCATAAAGAAAAGACAGAAGTGTATAAAGACAAGCGAGGCCCAGTGTCTCATAGCTATAATCCCAGCACTATGGAATGCTAAGGCAGGAGGATCACTTGAGCCCAGGAGTTCAAGGCCGCACTCAGCTATGATCACACCAAGAACTCTAACCTGGGTGACAGAGCAAGATCCTGTCTCTCTCTTTAAAAAAGCATGGGGGTGGGAGGGAAAAATAGAAATGTATAATGGCTTTAATGGTTGGGAATTCAGTAGTAACTGATAGAACAATGTTTATGGTGTGGTACAGCAGTGGCCATCATCATGGCAGACAGTGCCTGATGGCCATGCATGTGTTCTCTTTCTGAGACTTTGCTTGTATGGAAGTAGACTCCTAGAGAGAGGCAGGTGCAGTGTATTGCCCAGTGAAAGGGGAAGCAGGCCAGTTACAATGGGAGAACCTTGAGTTTCTTATATGTTGTATCCTACAGACTCTGGAGTGGACCCCTATGATTACTCCTCCTGCAGTTTGTAGCCTGTACTTTCCCTGAGGGTGAGCTGAACCTGTGGCTTGCTGCTAACCAATAAAGTATGGTAAAGCTGATGGCATGTCCCTTCCATAACTACATTATGTAGTGTAACACTTTGTCTTGCTAGCTGACCCACTCTAGAGGCTCTATCTTCCTGGCTGGCTATGAAGAGGAAAGGAGTCATAGTGGGAAACCCATATAGCAGGGAGCTGAGGAGCCCTTTAGGAGCAGACTCCAGCTTCAGCCTGCAGGGAGCTGGGGCCCTCAGTCCTACAACTGTAAAGAAATGAATTCTGTTAATGACCTGAGTGATCTGAAAAGAGGACTCTCCCTCAGTCGAGACTCCAGATGAGGCTACAGCCTGACCAATACCTTGACTTTTGCTTTCTGACATTCAGAGCAGAGAAGCCCATTAAGCTCTGCCTGGACTTCTGACCCACAGAAACTAAAATGATAAGTATGTGCTGTTTTAAACCACTAAGTTTGTGGTAATTTGTTATGCAGCAATAGATCACTAATGCATTAAAGTGAAACAGGCAGTGGCAGCAAACATGAAGATACAGAAGGCAAAGAGAATAACTTGTATTTCATTCCTGACCTGTTGCCTGGACTGCACATTTGTTATTATTACTATAGTTTTATGTATGTATGTATGTATTGAGATGGAGTCTTGCTCTGTCTCTCAAGCTGGAGTGGCCTGATCTCGGCTCATTGCAAACTCCACCTCCCAGGTTCAAGTGATTCTCCTACCTCAGCCTCCTGAGTAACTAGGATTACAGGAGCATGCCACCACACCCAGCTAATTTTTGTATTTTTTTGTAGACATGGAGTTTCGCTATATTGGCCAGTCTGGCCTTGAACTCCTGACTTCAGGTGATCCACCTGCCTCGGCTTCCCAAAGTTCTGGGATTACAGGCATGAGTCACCATGCCTGGCCTGCACATTTATTACTGACCTGCCTACTCTGCATCTCCACGGGGATCTCTAGTAAGTTCCTCAACCTGAACGTGCCCAAAAGTGACCTTGAATTCCATGCTGGCTCCTCCTCTGGCCTCCAAAATGCACTTCTCCCTCAGTTTCCTCATCTCCCTAAGTGCCAACTCCATCTGTACCGTTTCTTAGGACCATAACCTTGTGGTCACCCTTGATGCCCTCCTTTTTCACATCCCACATTTAAGTTTATCAGCAAAGCCTTTTTACCCTGTCTTGAAAATAAATCCAGCATCATATAATTTCATGGCTCCTCCCTGGTACAAGTCACCGGCATCTCCCCTCTGAATCACTGCAATAGCTCCCAGCTGGGTCTTCAGGCTTCCACCTACCACCCCTACACATAGCCCATCTCCGTCTAGCATCTGACGTAAGTCCAGTCCCTTTTCTGCCAAACTTTCCAGTGGCTCCCCTTTCAGAGGTAAACTGCAGGTCAGCATGATGACATTCAGGGCCATATATGATCTGGCCCTCAACCACAGAGGTTGAAAGAATCACATATTATTCAGATTCATTGAATAATATGTCTATTTGTAAATGCAGTAATATGATTTTGGACTATTTTTTTTCAGTCCTGTTGGATTATTGAATTGTCTCAAACCTAAAGTGCTACCTTTCAAGCCAGAATTTTAGATGCCTGATTGTGTTAGTCAGGGTTCTCCAGAGAGACAAAACCAATATGATACAGATATAGACATATATGTATGAGTGAGCGTTTATTAGGGAAATTTTCTCATGTGATTATGGAGGCTGAGAAATCCCATGACAGCTCGTCTGTAGGCTGGAGACCTTGGGATGCTGGTAGCATGGTTCAGTTTAAGTTCAAAAGCCTCAGAACTGGGACGCCGATTGTGTAAATCTCAGTCCGAACCGAAAGACCTGAGAACCCAGGGCATCCTGGTACAACTTCCGAAGCTGAAAGGCTGAAAAGGCAGGAGTTCTGATGCCCAAGGGCAGAAGAAGAAAAATGTCTCAGGGGAGAGAAGAATTTGTCTTTCCTCTGACTTTTGTTCTGTTGGGCCTTCAGCCAATAGGAAGGGAGAATTTCCCACTGACATACATGCCAATCTCTTCTGGAGGTCAGCATTCTGGAAACACATTCACAGACACACCCAGAAATAATGTTGTATCAGTTGTCTAGGTATTCTTAATCCAGTCAAGTTGACATCTAAAATTAACCAGCACATGGATTAACTTCCAGGATCCACTATTCTAGTTTCCAAATATGGTCTGGGGATTCCTAGGGTGATCTCTGATATACTGTTAAGGAGCCCCCAATGTTAATACTATTTTCATTATAATATTAATAATATAACATTTTTTGTTTATGATTTCATTCTCTTGGTAGGGTACAATAAGGTTTTTGGGGGCCTATATAACCTGTGATATACCAATAGATTTAATACAAAAGCAGATATGAGAATACAAATGTCTTCTATGAAGCCAGACATTAGATTTGGAAAAAGTTAACCAATGTCACACTTCTTGTTCTTTTGTTTAGACACAATAGTTGATTTTTTTCACAAATCATTCTATTTATATTAACCTGTAATTGGTGCATTCATGGTATTTTAACACGAATTAGTAAGCTACATTTTAACATTTTCTGTTTCAATCATAAATGCCGTAAATATTAACAAATACCAACCCAAATAAACAAAAGCTCCTCAAGGCCCTCAGTAGCTATTAAGTGTCTTAAGACATAATTAGACCGGGAAGTTTGAAGCCACTGGTGCCCTCATTGAACCTGAATGCTGACATAGACCTGGTCCAGTACTACTCTGCTCCACCAGGACCTCAAACCTCAACCACACTCAAGGACTAACTACTGACTCCTTGTTTATTGCAGGGACACAGGAGCCAAATCACATCCACATGAGTCCATGTTCTTCATTCATCTTCGTCCCAGGTCCAGGCCTGTGGGTGTGTGCTCTGGAAATCCTGGGGTTGGGTGGAAATGAGCCATCATATCCCAGGACCCCTTAGCTGTTATGGTGGGGCTTAACCACCGTCACAACCTTGCTCCCTCCCAGCTCTCTGGTTCTACCTCTTCTATCTCTGACCTGCGTATCTGTTTCCCTCTTCCCTCTGGTGGTCCTGTGGATTCTTCTCTCTTCTCACATCCTGGTGACCCCTGCTGGCCTCATTCCAAATCCACAGCATCTGGTGCCAACTGGCATATTGGGCTCAATATCGCCATCCTGATGTTAAACAGCAAGTTCACTGCCAATCAGCTTCTCACACTTTCTTCCTGGCTGGGAGCTGTGTAACACCTAGTTCCCTATGCCTGGATGTCAGATATAAAAGAAGTTCCTCTTCAAAGGTTTGGCTTGTTTAGTGCCCTTGTTCTTTGTTCCCTACTTATAAGGCCAAACTAACCTCGTTATCCTTTATGTCTCCCTGTCTTAGTTTCAGTAAACAACTTTTCCACTGATCCTTACCTACAGAGCCCACATCTGCTACTCACTCTGTAAATTACCCCTCCCGTTGCAATGGCTCTTCCCACAGAAACTGACCTTCCAACCAGTGTAACCACACCCCTGCCCCTTTCAAGTTAGCTAATCAGGTTCGGCTTAGATTGTGTGGTCCAACTCTGGTGAGTGGTGACTGAACACAGAAGCTGGGACAAGCAGCATTAGGAATAAAAATTCTTTCCCTCTTTGTTTGGTGTATTCTTGTGGTGACCAGACTTGCAAGCAGCACCCTTCTGCAGAAGTAAATTGCCTAGCTGAGAAAGCTTTTTGCCAGAGTGCTGACTCTTCTTTGGGGCACTGAGCATTTATTTCTAACACTGGATGCCATCCCATAGTTACAAGCAAAGGAATTACTAAAGCTACAGCCTAGTGAGGAGTGAACAGGGGCTGAGGTCTGGACTGGGTGTGAAAGAGGCAGCTGGAAGATGTTCTCTTGTGTGACCAGAGGGGAGGAGGGCATGTCTTCCACCAGGGGCATTATGCAGTGGCTGCTGAGATGGCCAGGGCTTGCCTCCACGGCTGTGAGACCAGGGAACTGATTCTGTGGGCCATGGTGGGTCCCCGATCTGTGAACTGTCAGGCCTCTTCAGGCATCATGATCGCACATGAATGCGGAGCAGATGAAGATGCAGCTGTCACAAGACTGTAACTTGAAGAATGGCTTCAGGGGCCTGGAAAAGGCTGAACGGGGAAATGTGCAGATGTGAGATCTGTCCCTCATGTTGTAGAAGGAGACGTCTCCAACTTCATACTCCAGGAAGACGCCCAACCGGCAAAGGGGCTCATTCAGAGAGAGAATCGACTTAGCAGAGGTCAGGGCCCAGTATTTGCTTTCATACAGCTCCAAGGTCCAGAAGCCATTCTGAGGAAGTAGCAGGACATCCTATTTCCTCTCAACGCTGTCTCTACAGACCCCCACAGTCCACTCAATTACATTTTCCACCTCCACCTCCCAGTAATGTTTCCCTGAGGCGAAGCTCTCCCGGCCAGGACACAAAGCTGACTGTTGAAATCTCTCTGGGTTATACAGCCCGCTCTCCCTGGAGGGAGCCAATGTCACACTTCCTTGGTCGTCTGATAAGAGATCGAGATGAGCAGTGTCTGTGTGCAGGACCACACTGGCTGCAGAGGAATTCTCAGGTTTAGGCCTTGGGTCTCAGGAACCCTCGGGATTGTGTGGTTCCTGGTCCCCAGAAAAGTCTCAGAAAACTACAGGGGAATCCCCGTGAAGGGGCCATTTCCACGAAGGCCACCTGATCCCAGGCAGCTCATACCCTGAGAGTTACTGAAGCTGCAGGGTTTTTTGTTTTTGTTTTTGTTTTCTTTGAGACGTAGTTTCACTCTTATTGCCCAGGCTGGAGTACAATGGGTGATCTTGGTTTACCGCAACCTCCGCCTCCTGGGTTCAAGCAATTCTCCTGTCTCAGCTTCCCCAGTGGCTGGAATTACAGGCATGCGTGGAAACCAATTTTGCATTTTTAGTAGAAATAGGATTTCTCCATGTTGGTCAGGCTGGTACTGAACTCCTGACCTCAGGTGGTCCGCCCGCCTCAGCCTCCCAAGTGCTGGGATTACAGGCATGGGCCATGGCCCCCGACCTCTGAAGCTGCACTTCTATCTCTCCAGAGACAGAAGCAGCACCCTCAGGTTGAGAAGAATTGAGGTTCTTTGAAATCCAGAGAGTTTAGGAAACGAGCCCAAATTAATGATTCACACTTTCTCTCAGCATTCTAAGATCTATTCCCTTTTCTATTCAAGACCTAGGATCTCTGGGACTTTTTTTAGTTAGAACCTTTTAATTATCTGGTTCAAACTAGCACAGAGGCGTTATGTCCTGCTCCTTCTCTCCCCAGTTGATCAACTAAGGTGAGTCTTTCCCTTCACACTGTCCTGGAGGGTAAAGGGTCTCTTCATTGGTTCTATGTGTTCCTTTTACCAGATGACAACTGATTTAAATGACTGACAAGGGCACCCTTCAAGGATAAAGAAGGAGAATAAATGTCCCCCCCAAAAAAACCTGTTGCCTGAGGGGTCTGTAGGCAAAAGTAGGGAGGAACTATTTCCATCTAGTTTTGCTTCAACAACATGGGTCTGATGTCTGCAGGTATGACTTCTGTATACCTATTGGATCAACAAACTCCAAATGGAAAAAAGATTCTGTCCGGGGAAAAGGGATTTGACCAGGAAAGGAAAGAAACTGTGCTAAACGAACTGGGGAAAGGACACATGGGTAGATAGAGGAAATGGAGGTGCCTACCTAGGTCCATTTCCTGTCAGTCAGTGCGAGAAACACTCCAGGCTCTGGGCATTCCGCAAGCTTCTCCCATCTGCATTTATTCTCATTCAGTTTACCTTTCTATTGTGTTAAAATGATTTCCTCTATTCTCCATGGTGAAATATCTGGTTGTGACATTTTGCTGTTTTGTCCCAAGTTGACAGTGGCAATTTTGAAATTCACCTAAAGAGGAAAGGTCCATGTGTCATGGTATCTGGTAAAACTTGGATTCTGTGGTGCTTATGGGCTGAGGGGCTGTATCATAAGATGGAAAGTGCTCATTGGGAGTGGGCAATTGGGTTCTGTGCTCTCCCATTCACCCAGATGCCTCCCCTGGCAGGCTATACACAAAGTATCAGTGCTCTCTTAGAAGCAGAAAGGCATTTCTGGCCACCTATTTGTATACCATTCTGTGAGGCTTATTGGGAACCTTTGTAGCCTCTTCCCCACATGGGCCTTCAACTATACATAGTCTACACCATCCCTAGTACATAAATTGCTAAGACAGCATTGTCTTCTTTCAAATTGATCCAGAATCAAAGAGCAAAAACCAGTGAAGCATATATATGGGAAACCTCTGGTAATCATGCATTAAATTATTCCAAAAGAGAAAGGATCCTGGGATGTAAACCATAGGGTTGATTGAGAGCTGCTGGGATTCCCTGACAGAAGAGCCATGATGCATCACTGCTGGGACACTGTTGATGAACTGACCCTAGTTCCCTGCTGTCCCCACTGGGTCCCTTGCTCATCTTGTCTAATGAGTCCCGTTAGCTGGCTGGTGGGGAGAAAGCTGAGATCTGAGGGAACATCAGGGGCACTCACCAGCATATAAGAATGTTCTTCTCCATCTTTAAGGGACAGACAGAGGTGAATGTCATGAGATATTGCTAACTGAGCAGAACTCAAATTGTACATGGAGTAGTTCAGGAAAGGCTAAATTTACGCAATTCTTCTTGAAGTTGCTCTGAAAAACAAACAGAAACAAAATCATGTCTTCAATAGAAGAACTAAAAGAAGTTGGGTTTATAGTAAACAATGCAGGAACCGTCCTTTCTATGAACAACAGCATCTCCCTTCCCTCATGCCTAGGGCACTGTCAGAAACCAGAAATGATATATGATCAGGTGGCTGGGTAGTACTGGTACATTGTTACACTTGCTTTTGCTCAACCATTTAGTACTTTATGTAGCCAGGTAAATGAATGCAATGCCAGAAGAATGAAAGAACAAAAGCTCTGAGATATTCATTCCAAAGACATGAGAATTCCAAGTCCTTGCTGCTGCTGCCATGCATTTCCTCTGTCTTCCATACACTGGTACCTGGGAGAGCTGTGTCTTTTCTATAATGGTGAACTGTCCTCCTACTCTTACTCTTTTTTTTTTTTTTTTTTTTAATTAGAGACAGGGTCTCACTTTATTGCCCAGGTTGGTCTCGAACTCCTAGGCTCAAGCGATCTGCCTGCCTCAGCCTCCCACAGTACTGGGATTGAAGGCATGAGCCACCATACTCGGCCTCTTTTACCTTGTATTTGAAGTTCTTTCTTTTTCCACACATTCTTTCTCCAGTTCCTTTAGTGCAGTTTCTTTCCTTTCCTCTTCAAACTCCTTTTGCCCTGACAGAATCTTTTTTCCCTTTTGCAGTTTGTTGATCCAATAGATGCATACAGCAATGAATATCATCAGAATAACCACGATAACAGGCAGGATCACCACACAGGGAGACCCGCTGGGCATAACAGATTCTCAAAAGGCAGCCAGAAATGTCCACTTAGTTTGAAACAGAACATCCAGGTGAGAGCGCCCCTAGCAGCACATCTCTAGAGCTCCTCAGCCACCTGCTCTGTTAGTTTCTCCCTCAGAAAACTTGGATGGACAAAGTGATGCTGGCTCAGCCCTGGCTGACACCTCAGTGGCTCCCAGGGCCAAGGCCCAGAGGTAGCAAAGCAGAAATATCTGGAGTCACTGTGGGAAGGACCATGGTGCATAATGCTAACCAGCCATGCTGAATCAGCACAGCCACCACCCTGCCTCAAGCCACCACCACTCACACCTTGAATACTCCAGTGCCCTCCTTCTTGTTCTGCCCTTACCATCAGTAGTCCATTCTCAGCAGACCAACCCAAGTGAGATCATGTTAATTTTTAGCTCAAAACCTTCCAATACTTTCCATGTCACTCGCTGTGAAAACCAAAGGCTGTTTGTGACTTGCAATGCCATGTAGAATGTGTTTTCATTGCCTCTGTGAAGTCATCTCCTCTCACTTCCTGCACTCACTCCATTTCAGCCACAGCAGCATTGCCTTCTGGGGGTTCTGGAAACTGCCAGACATGTTCCTTCCCTAGGTCCTTTGCATATTCTTTGCCTGTTGCTGGGTTGCTCCATCCTCAACCATCTGATAGTTCCTTGCCATCAGATGGGATGACTCCATTTCCATCTTTACAACGAAGTCTTCCCTGACCATTCTGTTAATAATTGCAATGTCTCATACCCCTACCTCTCTTTATTCCCTCCTTGCTTAATGTTTCCTATAGATGTTCATCACCATCTGATAGAATATATGGTTAATTATTTAATCACCTTTTGAAGGAAGAGATCTTGATATATTTTGCTCAGTGGTTTATCCCTGGTTTCTAGAACACTGTCTTGAACATACAATATGCTTCTTGAGCATTTGTTGAATGAATTATTAGTGTGTATCAGTAAGGATTTTCCCCAGCTCTGTCCCTTGGAAAATCCCCTGGTCAGGAAGGGGTTCCTACACATTGTGAGGGGCCTCGGGTACCACCCTCCAGATATGCACTCCAGCCAGATGCCCCCACCCTCATTGCCCCTCATTTCAGCGGGGGGATCAGAGCCCAGTGCAGGGGAGAGATATCAGGGCTCAGCTAAAAAGCAGTGATGTCTCAGTGCCTATTGCATCTCTTCTGTAAAGAGAGAAAATAAAGGAAAAAAAGAAGGAGGTAGGAAGCAAGAAATAGAAAGGAGAAAAAAAAAAGATGAGGATAAGGAAGAAAGAACGTTGATGTTAGAGAACACCAGGAGACCAATGGGCCACATAAACTGTGAGCTCTCTAAGAGGAAACAATCCCATTGCACCCTCTTCTTTGTGGTCCACCTACAGGCCCCATCACAGCACCAAACATCTATCTGTCTGCTATAAATGCTTGTTCAATTTATCCTGCCAGACTTATTTTCTCACTTCAAGGTGGGTGTTTCAACTCCAACTTCAAACAGGAAGGTTTTGGATTTCACTTTCTTCCTCTGGGACTTCTTAGTAGACCTCAGCTTCCAGAAACTCTAGAATGATAACGAGGAGGACAGAAATCTGCCAGGCAGGCAGAATGCTAAGAAATCTTTTGACCTAAAGACACTGACCCTTCTGTCTAGTTTAGGGCTTCACATAACCACGGCTCTCTAACACCCATAGGAGGTGACGGTTTTTAGGAGACTTGACATGGTAGCCTGCAAAGCCAACTCTAATCCTAATTCACACTGTTTACCTCCCAGAGGCTCCATCTGTTAGGGAATGTCTCTTTTGTTTTTCTTTTTTATTTTATTTATATATTTTTTTAGGGACAAGGTTTTAGCTCTGTTGTCCAGGCTGGAATGCAGTGATTTTAGCCTGGTGAAACTCCTGTTGGACTTCTGACCTACAAAACTGTGAGATAAGTTTGTGTTGCTTTAAGTCTATGAATTTGTGGTAATTCAGCTGGCTGCAATAGAAAATGGATACAATGAGGGTGTTGGGCAAAAGTTGCAATGAGGTAAACTAAATCTGTGGTGAGTACAATGGGTATGTAGACTACTCTGCTGTGCTGAGTAGACTTATTAGAGTCCAGAAAAAGCCAAGCTGAAGAGTAAGCATTATTAACAAATTTATTGAACAACCAGGGCTTGACAAGCACATGCCAAGAAGAGGGGATACAATGGTGAGCAACAATAGTGATGATAATGAGGAGTAGTTTTCCCAAGCAGGCAGCAGTTGAAAGGAATATGGTTTTAACATCCACTAATGAACAGGGGTGGATAGACCCCTTTCCAGCAGACTGAATCCATAGAGGGATTAAAAATATCCCTGCAATTCTTCCAGCTTCCTTCATTCAAATTTCTTGTATCACAGAGTATTTATTCTACCTGGAAACCTTGACTATAGGAAGGCTGGCTCTGGCTCCACGATCACTTATCACATTTGTTGGGGAGACATATCTGTCTCATGCCCCTACCTCTCTTTTCCCTCCTTGCTTAATGTTTCCTATGGATATTCATCACCATCTGATAGAATAATTAATAATTAAATAATTAATTAAATAATAATTAATAATTAAATAATAATAATTAAATAATTAATTATTTAACCACTTTTGAGGGAAGAGATCTTGATATAGTTTGCTCAATGATTTACCCTTGGTTTTTAGAACAGTGTCTTGAACATACGATATGATTCTTGAGCATTTATTGAATGAATTATGGGTATGTATCAGTAAGGATTTTCCCTAGCTCTGTCCCTTGGAAAATCCCCTAGGCAGGAAGGAGTCCCTCCTGCCAGGGGGGCAGAATCCTAAGAAACCTTTTGACCTAAAGATATTGACCCTTCTGTCTAGTTTAGGTCTTCCATAACCAGCACTCTCTACCACCCATAGGAGGTGATGGTTTTTAGGAGACTTGACATGCTAGCCTTCAAAGTCAACTCAAATCCTAATTCATACTGCTTACCTCCCAGAGGCTCTGTTACCTACCAGGGCTTCATTATACATTGAGTGCGGCCTTTAGTCTCTTTCCCAGTTACATGTCATGTGGCCTTTAGTCTCTTTCCCAGTTACACGTCACGTGGGTACTGTGAGGTTATTCTCTCAACCAAGACACTCTGCAGAGCTAATCCAAGGAGTGCTGGGTCTATTGCTCTGACGATCAGCTGCGAAGGAGTCAAAAGGAGTGCCAACTCCACAACCACCTACAATGATCCTTACCCTGGAGCTGTTCTGGGAAAAGAACCTCAGGGCTACAGGTGTGTTTTTCCCATGGGGGAAGAATCAGGGTGGAAAAGAACAGGCAAATGGCCAGAGACTGAAGCTGCCCATCTTCCAACTGCACAAATTACTGTAGGAGTTATGTAAGTTACTTAATGTTGCCCTGCCTCAGCTTCCATACTTGCAAAATGAGATTACCCAACAGGATGTTGTGAGGATTAAAGGAGTGACATCCACCAAAGCTCATAAGACAGCACTCAGAACATTTTAAATTCTCCATTAATGTTAGTTATTGCTGTTTAGATCTCTCTCTGTTGTTTACTAGTCATGCCAAATTTGGAAAGTTAATTCACTTTTCTGTACCCCAGTTTCCTTATCTGTATAAAGGGGACAATAAAGTGGTATGAAACTCTAAGATTTGGCACACAGAATAAAATAGAATGAATATCAGTAAAGTGCTTCAGTGTGTGCCTGTAGCTTTATGGTTGTGATTGGTTGCTGTGGAGGGGGAGACCCTCAGATTCAGGCTGGGCAGAGAGAAGCAGAGACATTATTTCAGCCTGAGGCTCCCCACTTTCATTAGCTAAGCTTGGGCCACTGGTGTCTCCAGGGAATGATCAGGCACTAGGTCAGGAATGAGGGAACTCTCTACTTCTTTTGGCACCCGGCAAAGGTCAGGGCAGTGGGTTCCTAGGTCAAAATTCTGAAAATGGTATACAGAGACCCAGAAAAGGAGATGTCCAGGAAATTGTGAATATGCGACCCATCCATAGCATTGCAGAATGACATATCTCCAGTCTCATAGACCCGGAAGATTCCCGATTTCCTAGGGGCTCAGGAAGTGTCAGGTTGGTTCTGAGCTTAGTGAGAATCTGGTACTTATTCCCATCAGTCAGTCCCATAGTCCAGAATCCGTTCTCAGGTGTCGTTTTGACCCAATCTTTTCTCTGCACATTCTTACTACACACCCCTATATGCCACTCTTTCCTGTCCCCTACCTCCCAGTAATGTCTCCCTGACGTGAAGCTCTCACAGCCGAGAACACAATAATGCCAATCAAATCTCTCAGGGTTGTCTGGCAGATCCTGGGGCTCCTTGGCACGCTGCACACTCCTTTCGTCCTCAGAAACAAGGAGGATGGGGTTTGCTGTTTTGGGATCCAGAATCACATCTGCTGTAGAGAGTCTGAGTAAGTGTCCATGGGGTCAAGCATTTTTCCTGGATTTCAGAGCCTCAGCATGCAAGGCCTGGGCTGTGCTGAGGAGACCCAAGTCCAGAGCCTGACGTCCCTAACCTGCCCTGAATGTGACTCTCTCATTGATGTCAGGAGAGAAAGCCCCAGGTATCTTGTGTCCAGAGGGGAAGAAGAGGGTGAAATGAGAGTTGCCTCAGCATCTGCCTAACCCAACACCCTGATGTTGCCTCAGGAAGCAGCAAGGATCCTCTTTCTACGTTTTTCTTGTTTCCCTCCCCACATTGACTCTGCCCACTAATGCTTTATGATCAGTGATTAATTTTCAACCTTCATTCGACCACTCATGAGCTAAATGAGTTCCCCTTTTCTGCAGTCTAGTTTTCCATACATCCAATTTATTTAACAAGGTGGAACCTCATCTGAATCATTTCCTCACCTGAAAAATCAGATTAAAACACGAATCTCTAGCGTTGTATAAGGCAATGATGTTATGTACTCAGCCCACAGCAGGGCATGAAGGAAGCTTCTGATCTTCTAATAGCTGCAAGGCAGTCTCTGTGCTGGGCTCTATGTGGGGCCTTATATGCCCCAGATTCACTCTCTACCCTTCAGCTTTCTTCACCTTCTTCTGGGCCCCAGGAACCTGTCCTTTAAGAACAGTGCCACTGGGCTCCCTTGTCCTCTGGTTTGCTGTTGGGTTTGGCCAGTGGGAAGCCCTGAGAGAAGATTGGAAGAAGAAAGAAAGGAGAGACACTCCATTTAATTTCCTGCTTCCTCCCTGCCAGCAGCAGCTGGTGCTGCTCTAACAAGGCCTGTCGACTCTCAAGAAACCCTCTCTTTGAGCTACTTTTCTCTGGGTTCCAGTAACTGCCTCCCCTCCCTATCCCTCGCAGGCTAGGTGTGGAGACAGCTCCCCACTGTTGGGAATCATGGGGGCACTGCACTTTTCCTTGTTGCTTTCTCTTAACCCTCCTTTCTGGAAACCTTGTTCAACTACCCAGTTTGAACTTGCCATCTGTTTCTTGCTAGGTTCCTGCCAAGCAAGTTCATTATTCCCTCCGTCTTCGCCTCAGCCCCCATGAAACACAGATTGCAATCATCATCTAAAAGTGTGGAGGCCAAAGCTTGGAAGCATTAAATCCTTTGAGGAGACACAGGCAGCAGGTGGCATGGGAAGCCTAGGAAGGACAAAGTTCTTTGCGCAGGCATCGCCTCCTCTGTTTGGCATTTCCATCCTCACTCTCCATGCAGTATCACTCAGTGTGTGTCTCCTTCCCCTCAGCTCCACCCTTTATGTATCTTCCTACCCACAAAGGATGTCAAGGGAACTTTTCTTCCCCAAATCACAATAGTTGGAGAAGAAAAAAGGAAAAAGGAATATAGTTTCTCAGGTTGTTGGTCCAGGGAACATACAGTGATTTACTCACCAGATTTGAAGAGGGCCATTTTCCATTCTGAAAGGAAGGAGACACAGATAAGAAAAAGGTCAGTATTCTTGTACTTTTCCCACTCCATTCTCCTCTCACTACATGTTTTCTCTCTTTTTCTTCAGAGTATCTTCCAGGGTCCAGCTTCCCTCCTCTACAGCTCTGATGGATCAGGGGTGGCACCTTCTCAAAAATGTCAGGCTAGGCTCCCTGTGTCATGGTATGTGCAGGATGCATGGCCAGGCTTTGCAAGGGAGTGTGCTGGATCAGGAGTTTCCCAGAGGCTCCAGAAAAGCAGAGGTGAACCCCCACCACACAGAAATTGAGTCTTTGGATTAGATCTAATTAATCCAGCAGAGAACATCCACGGGTCACAGCAGAGAAAAGGTTGAAATATTCAGGGCACGTGACCCAGCAAACTTACAGAGCATCAGGCTGACTTATCAGTATCAGACGAAGACTCCTTTCCACCTACAATGAAAGAAAGGTAGAGGTGTCACCTGAACTCTGCCTTTTCTGTGTTGGCCCCGTCCCCTTCTTTTTGCGTCCATCTAGTCTTTCTTTTTTTTTTTTTGACCATCCCACCCTTCCCCATGGTCTCCATCTGCAGGTACAATTCTTTCTTCACCTCTTCTTCATATCAAGTCTGGGAACATCGACTGAGTGCTAGTGGCAGGGCAGGCACTGTGAGAGTTCCTTCCCAATGGGGTCCAGCTCATCTGTTTTGAATCTGTACCTGGGCATAGGTGTCACCATGTCTATATGTGAATGTCTAGGAGTACAAGATCCATCCTTCTCAATCTGTATAATTTCTTACCTTGCTCTAAAAAGAATTTGGGAAATTTAAAGAGCAATTTCAGGGACTAGTTTTTGAAAGCAATTATGATCAATCTGTACCAATTGAGCCACTGTGGCTACTCCTCTTTATTAGACATACTTTTCTCCCTCTCGCTCTTCTGATTTTCTTATTTCTTAAATCTTCCATTCTTGTTTTCCTTTCAACAGCCTCTAGATTGTGGAAAACAAGTAAGTTTCCTGCCATAGAAAATGCACCTCATTCTTCTCTTCCCTCTTCCTTTTGAAGTGTAACCCTGGATATTCTTCAGTGCTTCTTAGAGCTTAAGGGTCTGTAGCCCCTAGTACAAAGAGATTGAAGACCTCTTTTTTCTTTTTTTTCTAGAGAGAAAAACCACTGGGTGGTTTCTCCAAAGAGCCACACTTGTTTTCTTTTTCTGAGTAAAGGGATCCAAGACCACTTTTCAACCCTGGGATATGACTTATGAGCTGGAAAATAACGAAGCAGAGAGAGAGTAATAGATTTGAATTCAGAGAAAATGTCAGAGCCACTCACGAGTCAAGTACTGGATTTTTCTCCTCTCTGCAATGGAATGAACAGGGAAGAGTCATCAAGGTGCTCAAAGCCGGGATAGGAAGACATGCCCGGGTCTCTGGGGGAATGGGAAAACTTACTGAGTTCCTCCTGGAGGCTCTCTGGAAAATAACCAAAACCAAAAAACAAAAACAAAACAAAAAAAAGATGAACTGTTATGGGTAAGGTGGGTATTTCGGGAAATAAACCTTAAACATGATGCGGTGCCAGGGTGGGGGAAAGAGGTGAGGTTTTCAGGCTGGGGCACGCAAGCCTGGGGCTTAGATTCTCTGCTTGCGTTGGATACCTCTTAAGCTTATTTCCTGCTTTGTTGCAGCATATCCCCGTTCTTTCATCTCTTGCTCGCTTTCTATCTCACTGGATAAAGCAGTTATTTCCTTATGTTGTCTCCACAAGAAGTAACTGGCTCCACCAAGAAGCAGCAGCAAGATAGGCAGGGTCCCTGCCAGGGCTGTGATCCAGGGCTGGGCACTCCTGAAGAAGGGGTCTGCGAATGGGGAGAGCTGTGGGTCATGGGCGCTGGTGCACTCAGCCTCCCCAGCCTCAATGCCCCAAGTTTTAGCTGCTCAGACCAGGTTGGGGGCAGGGAAGCTATCTCATGAGGTTAAATAAGGATTCTCTCCCTAAAGTCTCAGAGGACTATAGATAAGACTTTGGTAAATCCTCACTACAAGCTTCTACTATTACTTATCTTGAGATGTCTGCCTCTCACATGGAAAGTAACTTGAGCAGAGTTATACACATTTTTTTCTAAATATTTTTTCAATAGGTAACACATTTACATGGTTCAAAACTACATATACATAAAGGCATGCAACTCTCTCATCCACCCAGTCCTCCCTCCCTCCATGTATTAACTTCTCCTTAGTCCACTTAATATGATGCTTAGGAACATAACCTGTGGAGTCAGAGGGCTTGGGTTTAAATGCTGGCTCCCCCGTGTGACTAGCAGTGTGATGTTGGACTACTACATAACCTCTCTGTTTGTAGTGGCCTAATCTATAAAATGAGGGTAATGATAATACCTATCTCCTAAGGTTAGAAGAATTAAATTAATACTTATAAAGTGCCTGATGTACAGTGAGTGTTACAAAATTGCTTGTTGGAGTTTAAAAATGTAAACTAAATAACCCAATCGAGAACTAAAAAAAGTAAATTAAAGTATATTCTTATTTTCCTCTTGTTTAAACTAAAATAGCATTCTATACATGTCCCTCTGCATCTTGCTTTTCTGTGAAAAGTGTACCTTGGAGATCTTTCCATATTATTATAGAGAGAATTGCTTCTTTTTCCTTTTACAAACTGGGCACTATTCCCTTGTATGGAAGTTCCCTGGCAGTGAACATCTGCACAGTTTCTAACCTTGTGCAATCGTAATCAGTGCTATAAGAAACCTTTTACAGGCCGGTTGCAGTGACTCATGCCCGTAATCCCAGCACTTTGGGAGGCTGAGGCAGGTGGATCGCTTGAGGTCAGGAGTTCGAGACCAGCCTGGCTAACATGGTAAAACCCCATCTCTACTAAAAATACAAAAATTGGCTGGATGTGGTGGCACACGCTTGTAATCTCAGCTACTCGGTAGGCTGAGGCAGGAGGATCACTTGAACCTGGGAGGCGGAGTCTGCAATGAGCCGAGATTGTAACACTGCACTCCAGCCTGGGTGACAGTGAGACTCCGTCTAAAAAACAAAACACAACAAAAAACAGAAACCTTTTACATGGATCATCTCATACAAATGCAAGCTTGTCTATCAGATAAATTCCTAGAAATGGAAGTTTGGATCGATAAGTATGTAGTTTGGATAGATATTGCTATCGAGCCCCCAATAGAGGTTGACCTAATGCACACCAAAAATACAGCAAGTTACACGAAAAAATGACGGAGAGTCACTGCCTTCCTACGTTCCTGTGAGAACCATGTATTATAAGCCAAAGCAGTTTTGTTTTGATTTTTGTAAATATCATAAGTGAAAAATGATTTCAAATGTTTCCCTAATGAGTGAGAATGAGCACTCTTTTGTGGGTTATTTCCTTTTCTATGAATTGATAATTCATGAACTTTGTTAAAAATTTTTTTACTAGGTTTTTATTTTATTTTATTTTATTTATTTTTTGAGACAGGGTCTCACTCTGTCATCCAGGCTGAAGTGCAGTGGTCTGCTCTCAGCTCACTGCAACATCTGCCTCCTGGGTTCAAGTGATTCTCGTGCTTCAGCCTCCTGAGTAGCTGGGATTAGAGGTGCATACCACCACACCTGGCTAATTTTTTGAATTTTTAGAAAAGATGGAGTTTCACCATGGCCAGGCAGGTCTCAAACTCCTGGCCTCAATGATCTGCCTGCCTCAGGCTCCCAAAGTGCTGGGATTACAGGCATGAGCCACCATGCCTGGCCAAAACGTTTTACTAGGTTTTTAGAATCTCCTTCTTATTCAAGGAGATCAGCTGTTTCTCTATGATAAGAGTTTGTGTATGTATATATATGTGTGTGTGTGTGTGTGTGTGTGTGTGTGTATACCATTTTGTCATTTGACATTATATAAGGAGCTTATCTGAATGTTTTTCCCCCAATTCCCATTGCCTGTCATACTTTCTGGCAGATAGAAAATGTGTTGTGAACACCTTTATGGAGGAAAGAATCTCCCCTGGAACAAGGCAGCGCCTCCAGATCTGTGCTTTGGGCCTTATATTCAGTGCAGAGACCCAGGTCTACCACAGATACTAACACATCCCCCTTCATTCAACTGCCACAGCTCAGCTCAGAAACCTGAGGCCAAGCACGTACTGACCTGCGATAGAAACGCTGGCTGTCTTTTCCAGGCCAAGGACAGCATTTCTGATGATGCAGGATACACTCTCCCCGGAGCCGCCTCTCATGATCACAGATGCTGCTACTGCATATAGGCCCACTCCGTCTGCAACCACAGGTGCTTCCACAGCTGGGATGTTCTGTCCCTTGGCATCGCTCCACTGTATTTGGGGTTGGGGATACCAGCCAGTGGACCTGCACTCCAGATGGATCCCTCCATCCTCATAACCCTTCGCTTCAACATGAAGATTAGAACCCAGTGCTGTGGAAGGATAATTTGGCCTAGATTCTTGATAGCTCTTGCATTAAGGAGGGTCTCAATGGGAATCAATGGCAGACTCAGATTTGATAATTCAAGAGAGATTTCATTCAGGAGCTGTTTACAAAAGTGTGGTCATGATGAGGGGAAAACTAAATTTGCTAGTGCAGTATCCCAGGGTCAGTAATGTGTGGTTATTCCCACCCACACCAATTACCAGAGGGAGGAGGAGAGGAAGCTGTTTTGAATACATAAAAGAAGAGATTCATGCATTGAGGACTTCCTTTAGAGGAGCTGTTACTTTCAGCAAGGCAATGCAGCCAGCCTGAAGGTACCGTGCAGCAAGGAAGCCAGGGATTGAGCATCCAGATTTCTTCCTCTTCTCTTCCTACGATTGTCTGCTGCTAATTCCCTTAAACTAAACCCAACCAGAAGCCACAGGGCAAGGGACTGCACTGAGAAAGAGAAAAGCTGTCCCAACATAGGGAAACTGACACTGGGTCTCCGTGTCATCCTGTTGAACATAAGCAATTTCACAGAACACAGACAATGCACTTTGTGACTATGATGGATCATGGGAAAAACAAGACCACCCCACATCATGTGTGAGCATAGAGAAAAACATGAACACTGTGCAAACCACAGCAATGACCAAACATCCCCCATCGGCAATCAGGGATTGCCGCCCTTCATCAATTACAGCTTTAGTCTCACCCTGGTCTCCTTCTTCCTACATAAGATTGATTAAGGTTCTCACTCATACAGTTAACCTGCCCACACCTTCCTGACGGCATCTCATCCAGAGCAAAAGGCTAAGTCTATAAACTGCCCCCCGCCAATCCCCTAACACAAGCCCAAATTGTATACCAAGTCTGCTCCTCTAATTCCTTCTTACTGAGACCCCCACCACAGCTCCCTATGATGTGTATTCTTCCTCACTGCAACAAGTAAGAAATACAGCTCGTTCTACTACAGGAGTATTCCTGGGGATGACTGGTTGGAAAACACTGGCAGCAGATATAGTCACTATTCCACCTCCCAGGGCCCATGGTACTGTGTACTTGGAGACACAACAGAAGCCGTCTGTTACACAACTAAACCAAAGTGATGGTGTACCAGTCACTGAAGAGATGGTTTCTAATGTTTCCTATCCCTTGTCCTTCACTTTCCTTACATCTCTGGTCGCCAGAGGAAAGGAGTTCTTTACTTGAGCATGTAGGGTACAGCAGGAATTCTTCCTAAACGAAAACCTGTGTCTTTCTCAAGGGCCGCAGAGAAGCTAAGCTGGAAGGCAGTGCAGGCAATCGCTAGTGATCAGCCAGGAGTGTCTGCAGTGCTTTTGGAAGAGGAACTCTGCATCTGCTCTAGATCCTACAGAGAAGTGTTCTCAGAACAAAACCTGGAGGCTCACCTGCAACCTTCAGCTCCACCAGGGCTTTTTCATAGAAGTCACCATCTTGGAAATAGCACAAGTACTTTCCACTGTCAGAGGCTGTGACATTGTGTATTCGGAGAGCAGCCTTCCCTACAGTGATGCCATCCCGTAGAATCGAAGTTCTTCCTCGATACGGTGCACTCTGCCTGTCTTCCACTTCCTTTCCATCTGCATACACGTTCACCACCTGCCTTAGGCTGGAACTCACCCACCTCAGCTCCATGGTCTCTGCACTCATGGTCGGGAACAGGTGACAGGGCAGATCAGCGTCTTCACCCACCATAGCCAGTATGGGCCCAGAGGGTCCAAGCACAGAAAACTGAGCTGTCAGCACAAGGGGAAGGCTCCATCAGAGGGTTTTGGATTTGGGGTCATGAGAGGAAGGGTGCTTCTCAGACAGGGAAGGCTAGATACAGAGAACCTAGAGGGGAAACCATTCCTAACAGAAGCACCATTTGTCTCTTAGTGACACATGATCCTTCAGGTTTGGATGGACTTCAGGTATAGGAAGGAGTTGAAGGTTCTAAGAGGGCATTTAGGTAATTGTCTGCTTAATTATGTAACTGAGGTAATCGTCTGCTTCATAAACATAAATGTGGAAACATGGAATCGTTCCCTACCTGAGCAAGGAGTGTGCAGCTGGACCAAGAAGAAGGCGACATGAAAGCTGAGCAGAAGGAAGGCCAGGGAACTTGCCATTTTCATCTATGCTGCATATCAAGAGACACTAGAAGGTGTGAGACAGACACTGTGGCCTGGAAGAAGCTATAGGATTCTGCGTGGAAACGTCCACTTCCCCAGGGCTAACTCAAGTATGGTAACTGAAGAACATCTTACCTCTGCCAAAAATGTCTGTCCTTGAGTGTCTTTACCTTTGAGTTCCAGTATGGAAAACCATCTGTAAAAGCAATATCTGTTATCTGATCAGGAAATCTCTGACTCTACTGCATTAAAATATTCAGAATCCTATCACTTCCCCACACTTCCCTTGCTAGGTCCAAGCTTCCATCATCCCCCTCTGATTTATGAAGGACCCTCTTCACTGGATTCCCTGGTTCCACCCTTGTTCAACTCTATGGGTGTCCAACACTGTGGACTCCTCAAGGGTCAAACTCTTGGCCATTACCATGGTCAACTCATGGCCTGGTGGCTCCTGGTGGATCCAGGCAGATTGCCTGGTGCAGGCTCTGAAGTCATTCAGGGGCTGAACCCACCACATTTAATCACAAAGACATTGATTGGGAGAGCTTTGAATAAGACCAGACCTTACTCATCTTTTCTTTCTTCCCTTCATAAAGTTATTCAACAAATATTTACTGAGCACCCACAATGGGCTGGACCACTATGGTAGAGTTAGGGACACAAAGAGGGTAGACAATAGGTAAAGGCTCTAGAAGTCACAAGCTTGATGATCTTGGTCATGGGACAAAACCATTTAAACTGTAGTTACTCAAAAATATCAAGTATGAGACTTAGAATGTGCACAATTGGCCCCAAAATTCCACTTCCTGATGCCTACTCCAGCAAAGTACTTGCATGGGTGCAGAGAGAAGCCTCTGTGAGAATGACACTGCAGCACTATTTTTAAAGTATGAAAGTGGTTACCAACTGAACCAGTCACCCACAAGAGACTAGTTAGAGGAATCCCTATGATACAGATGTATGATACATCTGCCTGTCTTCCATATATCATAGGGATATGATACATCCCTATGAGGAAATTCAAGGCAGCAGTTAAAAAGAGTGATTTAATGTCAATAGCCTGGACAATAGAGATATACTAAGTGATCAAAAAGTACCTTGTAGAACTATACTAATAATTCAATTGAAAACAAAAGCAAAGCTACACATTTCTGCAAAACTATATATGTAAATGTCTGAAAAAGCCTAAAAAGAGGAATGCTAAACTGAAGATTGGAGGTTAAGTGAATGAAAGGACACTTTGGCCTTTTGCTTCCTTTACTTTTAAAATTATTGGAATGCTTTAAATTTAAAATTTTCATGTATTAGTTAATAATTAATAATTATTATGAGGAATAATAGAGACTGGAACATATTAGTTGCTCAGTAAATACTAACTCCTCAACAGTTTCTCCCAAAACAAAGGAGCATGAGGCCTGTAGCCATAATACCAGCTGCTGGGGGTCTGGGAATGGCCTCTGAAAACAAGGTCTGCAGAGGCAGGTGGGGACAGATGTAGAGGAAGCAAGGGAACAGAGGTCTGTGCAGCTGGTCATGCTCCACCCCTGCCTGGATCTTGTATCCACCATCAGACTAAACATTATATTTCACCACATCTTCTGCTTCTCAAAACTGCTCTTTATGCTCCTAAAGAAAAGGAGGTATTATTATTATTAGTCCCTAAGCTAAAAATTTCTCTGCTGTCCTCAGAGGGAGAACTTTTATTTTTTAGGTTATTTATTATTCATTCTTTCTACTATAGACAATTTTGCTAATAAAAAAATATAAAAGGAATATAACCTTAAATACTCTGTAGTTATAATCATATACTTTGCTAATGGAAGTGAAAATGTTTCTGGAAGCATTTGGCCATATATACATGGCAAGGGCCTTTAAAATGTTGTGTCTTTTGCCCTCAAAATTCCAATTATAAAAGTTAGCATTGAAGAAAAAAATTTAGAGATTGATGCAAATATTTAAGGTTAAGGCTGTTTAATCTAGTAAAATCTATAGTAACAAAATGTAGAAACTCAAAATCCAAAATAAAGAAAGAGTTTAAAAAACAATTGGGGTTTTTGTTTGTTTGTTTGTTCTTTTTCTTCTTTAGGAGCGGCTTTCTGAGTCAGATCAGGCTCAGAGAGACTCTCAATTATTATATATTCATACAATGTAGTAGCTTGTAGCCATGGGAAAGCATGCTTTAGGTTTTGGGGAAATGATGAATGGAAAGAAAACCAAGTACTATCCCTAAAAGATACCAAAAATGGTTTAATAAAAGGATCCAGTGTTATTAAAATTATAAAGAATTTCACTTAATTAAAATTATGATTCCTAATGGTTACATGGAACATATTTTATGATTGAACCATGCATTGTCTATTCCCCACCTGTTGTATATGAATGTTGGTTCAGATTTTACTATATTATAAATACTTCTGTAATAATAAACACATTTACATATAAATCTATAAGGTACTTCTCTTTTTTTTTCCTTCTTCAGAATCTCTTAGAATAGATGCCTTGAGTTGACCAGAACAGATTTTAAGGGTTTTTTGTTTTTGGTTTTTTTTTTTGCCCTTTCTGACCACAATACGTTAAGAAGATGCAGTTGGAATATTTCTTCATTCATGTTGTCTCCCTTTCCTTCCACTAAATCCCAACCTCTGCAGTTTCTTATTCTTTGTAGTACTTCTCCTGTCTTCCCACGTGCCCATATGTGCATGTGCAGGTGTGTGCATGTACACACACACACACACACACACACACACACACACAGAGGCACCGCAGCCGTTTCTCTGGGCGAGTACTCTCCCTGCATGCCCACTCACCACTCTCAGCGACTCAGCCCCACTCCTCCCAGGCATCGTAGCCCAGGCTCTAAACCATTTCCCGCACTTACCCCTTGGTGTTCCCATGGGAGAATCAGAGCCCACAGAATAAAGATGGTCAATCAATAGTTCTCCATTCTTTCTATTACGGCTTAGCCTTTCATCTGGAAGAAATGAAAAAGAGAAAGCAAATATTGTCTTCTAACCATGAGAAACAGTAAGAGTGGCTCTTTGGAAGAAATAGTTTTTTGATTGGCTCAGAGGTGATGTTTCTCATCAGTTGCTGGGCAGAAGCCACTGAGGAAGGTTGAAATGAAAACTGAAAGTACATTGAATTGTATATGTTGAAGAAAAACTCCAGCCCTATCTCCCTTAGTGTTTGTGTTTCTGTGTTTATCTATTTGAATCGTTCTTGTGTGTGGATGTATATAAGTATTTCTTTACATTCACCTGTCTTGTATCTTTTATATCATGATAGAAATATTAGCAGAATGGAGTAGGAAAATAAAAAAATTAAACGTGCAAAGAGAGGAAGATGTACACTAATTAAAATGCTTCTGTGGCAGTTTGCTTGCATGTAGATAGGTACGTAGAAGAGGAGGATCTTTTTTACAGAGCCAAATAAAGGTACGAATGGAAAGAAAATGAGACAAACTGCACCTCTTTAAGAACCTCTGGCATTTAGGCTTAGGACATGTTATCAAATAATATAATTTTTCTGGTTTCCAGAGGCAGTGCTGCTTAACATTGTTTTACCTTTCCCAGGAAATTCTTAATGCAGATCTTTCTGAGCATCTTCATTCACCCTCAGCTCCTGGTTTATGCTATAGTGTATTTTCTTGTGTATTTGTTTCTCATGCTGCCAGTGGAGTACATATTCTCTGAAGCTAGACACTCCATAGGCTGTGGTCTCTGTACGGCTCATTTCCTTTACACCATCTTGTAAGGAGTTTATAGGACAATCTGGTTCTCCCTGTGGCTTAGGACCTCAAAATACACTTTTTTGGGTTGCAAGCCAGAAAGCTCCTAGGGCTAATATGTGACTGGAGCTGATGGGATTTGATTATACTGCAACAGTTTGAATTTAGGCTGTGTGGTATCTGCTTGAGATGGCTGGTTGCTTCTGCAGCATGCATGCCGCCTTCTTCTTAGTGATAAGGCCTAATTTTCTTGGGTACTGCAACCTGCTCTTACCCCTTGTAGATAGGGGAGGCCAAGGGACTAAGTTGGAGCCAATGGTTTGTAGGTGAAAGTCGTGGGCTTGCACTTCTCCCAGAAATCCTTCAAAGGGAGGCCAAAATAGCTGGGAGTGTGAGGGTACACTCTCTCTACTTCCTTTTTCCTCTTGCCTAGAACACAGACTTTGGACCTAGAGGTGCAGTAGCCCACCCTGGGACCAAAACCTAAAGGAATATCAGCAGTTATTAAGCAAGTAGAGCAAGAATTCTGAGGAGTATCCGTGCATAGGGAAAGACCAAAAAGGGACCCTGGGGACTGATGAAGCAGATGCCAAATAGGCAGGAAGATTTACTCAGGTCGATGGAGAAAAGACAGTATGTATACTGGATTTGATGGCTGGAAAGTTATTCTACCTGGCAGAAACAATTTTTATGGCTTGCTGTTAACCAATAAAATATGGTAAAACTGATGGGATGTCCCTTCCATGATTGCATTATGATGTGTAAGACTGTCTTGCTAGCTGACCCACTCCAGAGGCTCTGTCTTCCTGGCTGGCTTTGAAGAGGAAAGTAGTCATCGTGTGAGATGCACACAGCAGGGAGCTAAGAAGGCTTGTAGGAGCTGAGAGCAGCCTCCAGCCCCGGCCTGCAGGGAGTTGGGGCCCTCAGTCCTACAACTGTAAATAAATAAATTCTGTCAACAATGTGAGTTTTCTGGAAAAAGGATTTTCCTATAGTCAAGACTCTAGATGAGGCTGTAGCCTGGCCAACACCTTGACTTTTGCTTTGTAAAGTTCTGATTAGAGAAGCCCACTAAGCTCTGCCTGGTCTTCTGACCCACAGAAACTGAAGTGATGAAAGTGTACTATTATTTATTTATTTATTTATTTATTTATTTATTTATTTATTTTTGAGACAGAGCCTTGCTTTATTGCCCAGGCTGGAGTGCAGTGGCACAATCTTGGCTCACTGCAACCACCGCTTCCTGGGTTCAAGTGATTCTTGTGCCTCAGCCTACCAAGTAAATGGGATTATAGGTGTCTGCCACCACGCTGGGCTAATTTCTTATCTTTTATTTTTTGCATTTTTAGTAGAGACGGGGTTTCGTCATGTTGGCCAGGCTGGAAAAGTATGCTGTTTTAAACCACTAAGTTTGTGGTAATTTGTTATGCAGCAATAAATCACTGATGCATTAGGTAAGTGAAACAGGCAGTGGCAACAAACACGAATATAAAGAGAATAACTTGTGTTTCCAGCCCTGATCCATTGCCTGGACTGCACACTTATTATTGACCGGCCTACTCTACATCTCTACAGTGATCTCTAGTAAGCTCCTCCACCCGAGCATATCCAAAACTGACCTTTGGATTCTGTGCTGGCTCCTGCCCTGGCCTCCACAACCAGCTTCTCCCTCATTTTCCCCATCTCAGTAAGTGGCAACTCCATCTGTACAGTTTCTTTGGACCAAAACCTTGTGGTCACCCTTGATGCCCTTCTTTTTCACATCCCACCCGGAAATTTATCAGCAAAGCCTTTTTATTTTATCTTGAAAATAAATCCAGCATCATAACGTTTTCATGGCTCCTCCCTGGTACAAGTCATCTGCATCTTTCCCCTGGATCACTGCAGTAGCTCCCAGCTGGGTCTTCAGGCCTCCATCCACCAGCCCTACCCACAGCCCATATCAGTCTAGCATGTGAAGTAACTTCTTAAAACATAAGTAAGTCCAGTCCTTTATCTGCTCTAACCTCCTGTGGCTCCCTTCTCAGAGGTAAAGCCCAGGTCAGCATGATGACTTTCAAGGCCATACGTGATTTGGCCCTCAACCCCTTCTGGCCTTGTTACCTCCTATTCTCCTGGTTACCCTGTGTGCTCTGCCAACCCCAGCCTCATTACTGTTCTTCATACAAACCACAGTGCTTCTGACTCGGTGCTCTGACACTGCTGTTCTCTCAACTTGGAATGCTTTTCTCCCAGGTATTCTGTGCCTCACTCCCCTTGCTCATAACCACCCTATTTTGAACTGTAACTTCCAACTGGGCACGAGGGCTTACACATGTAATCACAGGGCCTTGAAAGATCAAGGGAAGAGAATTGCATGAAGCCAGGAATTCAAGAACCTGGGCAATATGCATAGCAAGATCCCTGTCTTTCAAAAAAATTAGGCTGCAGTGAGCTATGATCACTCCAATGCACTCTAGCCTGAACAACAGAAAAAGACCCCTTCAGAAAGAAATGCTAGTTCTACTATTCCAGGTTTATTTCTCTGCTGAGCATTTATCATTATCCAGCACATCATATATATTACTACTTATTTTGTTTCCTGTCTGCCTCCTACCACAAGTTATGTTGTTTTTGAATGAGAACTTTCTGTTTTGTTCAGTTCTATGACTCCACCACCTAGAATAGTGACTGGCACATAGTTAGCGTTCATGGATCCTTGTCGAATGAATGAATTAATGAATTGACCAAATAGAGAAGCCCGAGGGAAGCTGGGGTGGGGGACTCCCCAATGTGGTTGCAGAGTTAGCCTGAGACAGGAGAAAGAACACCTGCTTGTTGAAATCAGAGGAAACAGATCAGGAGGGGCAGGTGTAGGTGATGGAGCAGGAAGTTTGGGACCTCCCTTTTCTATTTTCTCTCTGAGGTGGTAGACTATGACACCATCTGAGGTATGGGGAAAGGATGTGGTGATGAGGATAACGGCTAACAGTCACTATCACAGATATGCGCTGTGTTCGCACCAGGTGCTCTCCACATCGTATCTCATTCCTAAACATCTGCTAGAGAAGTAGATGTCATTAACTCTATTTCTAGATGAGAAAAATAGAGTTGCAGAAAGGTCATGGAGCCTGTCCTGGTTTGTCTGAGTGGGTAGAATAGGGGTCACCCAGGTGTGTTGATTAGGGAGAGGAAATGGGTGTAAAGGCATGAAACTGCATAGTGTGTTTGGGGCACTGCAGGTGTTGTGGTCAGGCTGAGGAGTGGCACATGGCCAGAATGTCCAAAGGTAGAGCAGAAGTAGGTGGTCTGGACCACTGAGTGTCTTCAGTGCAGATAAAAAGTCCAAGGAAGCCAGACACGGTGGCTCACACTTGCAATCCCAGCACTTTGGGAGGCCGAGGTGGGTGGATCACAAGGTCGGGAGTTCAAGACCAGCCTGGCCAGTATGGTGAAACCCTGTCTCTACTAAAAATACAAAAACTGGCCAGGTGTGGTGGCGGGTGCCTGTAGCTCCAGCTACTCGGGAGGCTGAGGCAGGAGAATCACTTGAACCTGAAAGGCAGAGGTTGCAGTGAGCTGAGATAGCACCACTGCACTCCAGCCTGGGCGACAGAGTGAGCGAGACTCCATCTCAAAAA
>NW_016813956.1:536745-552476 GCF_001698545.2 Rhinopithecus bieti | reverse complement strand
ATGCTCGTGAGGGGCCTGGGGCTAAGCAACAGAAAAAACTTGCTGCTGAGCATTAGGAAGTTTCTCTCTCTTGAAACTATGCTCAAAGAGGATGACCTTCCCCAATAGAGGAGGCTCATTCTTAGTTTTTAATTAATTAATTATTATTTTGAAATAGAGTCTCACTCTGTCACCCAGGCTGGAGTGCAATGGTGCAATCTTGGCTCACTGCAACCTCCGCCTCCCAGGTTCAAGCAATTTTCCTGCCTCAGCCTCCCAAATAGCTGGGACTACAGACATGTGCCACCACACCCAGCTAATTTTTGTATTTTTAGTAGAGACGAGGTTTCATCACATTGGCCAGGCTGGTCTCCAAATCCTGACATCAAGTGATCCACCCACCTTGGGCTCCCAAAGTGCTAGGATTACAAGCAGGAACCACCAGGCTCAGCCGGATCATTCTTCGTTCAAGGATATACGAGTAGCTGCACTTACCCCCTTGCTAGAACCTCCAAAAAAGTTCCTTATTTTTCTCATTTTCCGGAATAAAAAGAAATTACTTTTAAAATCAGAAAACTCATTAGCAGATTATTATTTTAAGGATTAAATTGTCATCCCAGGACAAAACCTGGGTAGCCATAGGCAAATCACTTCCTCTCTGAACATCAGTGGTTTCATTCATAAATGAGGTGGTTAGACCACAGTGATTTCTACAGTTCTCGGATGTGTTTAGAAAGCCTTTTTTTTTTTTTTTTTCTAAATAGAGACAGGGTCTCACTATGTTGCCCAGGCTGGTCTCGAGGTCCTGGCTCAAGTGATCCTCCTGCCTAGGTCTCCCAGAGTGCTGGGATTACAGGTGTGAGTGACTGCATTTGTCCTGGAAAGCTATTGTGTTGTTGTTAAATCATATTTGCTCTATAGTATAGAGCGTATACATATGATACCACACTTTGGTGACCTAACCATTTCTTCTCACATATTGTAGTTGCCTTAGAATGTGGAGGCGGCTGGAAGGCATGATGAACAGCAACAGCAGATCACTGGCCTCTGACAACTGTCAGTCAATTGAGAAACGTGGATTAAATATGCCCCCAATTATTATCTGTATAGTTGTGAGCACATAAGTCAATAGACATAGCAAGTGCTTCCCATGGTTCTATTACTTTATTCCCAAGATTCACACGTGACTATGGCCAGCAGCCTCTGAATATGTTAAAATGTAGGAGATATCAACATAGCATCATGAAAACATTATTATTATTATTTTCTTTCAGAGGGAGTCTATCTCTGTCACCCAGGATGGAGTGCATGGGTGCAATCTTGGTTCACTGCAACCTCTGCCTCCTGAGTTCCAGTGATTCTCCTGCCTCAGCCTCCTGAGTAGCTGGGATAACAGGCGCCCACCACCACGCTTGGCTGATTTTTGTATTTTCTGTAGAGACAGGATTTCACCATGTTGCTCAGGCTGGTCTCGAGCTCCTGACCTCTGGTGATCCGCCCACCTAGGCCTCCTGAAGTGCTGGAATTACAGGCATGAGCCACTGCACCCAGCCGAGTGGAGGTTGCAGTGAGCCAAGACCGAGTAACTGCACTCCAATCTGGGTGACAGAGTGAGACTCCGTCTCAAAAAAAAAAAAAAAGAAAATAATATGTTTCTGAGTTGGGAAAGTTTTCTCAGTCTCTTCATATTCTATTCCACAACCCCTCCCCCCTTTAAAAAATATGAGATATTTAAAAATTATTATTTTTCTGGGGACTGCTACTGCATTGGAATAGGAAAATTGTCTAAATCCCTAGGGAGACACTACAGGTCACAGGCAGATATTTCAGGGCCTCATTTCAGATCTGACACTAAACTGTGTGATCTGGAGCTAGCCCCTTAAAATGGTTGGGCTTCAGTTCCACCTTAGACTGCTTGGCTGGACTTTGCTAGATCACCTCTAAGGTCCCTGGCATTTCTAATATTTTGATTTTACGATTCTTCCTTGCCCGTCCCTCCATACTGGTTCTAGGAGACAAGTGGAGCTGGGCTCCATTTACAAGCAGAGACTCCTACTTATTTGCTGTGAACTAGACACAGAGGATGGGTAGAGGGGTTAAGAGAAGAGTTAGGCAGAGACCTCAAGGAACCCTCTGAACTCATGTTCCCATTCTTCTATCTTCTTTATGCATACCTACCTGACAGTCTCGCCACAGCCCATTCTCAAACACATCTTTGTTCCCGCTATTGATTCAATATTTGGATCACTTTACTGGGCTGGGCCAGGGCTTTAGTCAGGACTGTCCTTGTTCCTGTATCTCAAACTGGAATACAGTCACAAGCAGGAGAGTCTTCAGTAGCCAAGCCATGTATTGCTATTGGCTGAGCCTTCCTGAGGGTTCCACATAGGTTTGTGTCTGGTTGAGATGCCCATCACTACAACCACCCCTAACCCACATCCCACTCCCAGCACCAGCAGCAGCTACTGCTGAAACAGATTACAACAGGGATGAACTCTGGACTGTGCACCCCTTTCCCTTGTATTTATGATGTAAGATAGAGTTGTTTTCAGAGAAATAAGCAAGTCTAGGGTCAGCCTCATCATAGTACTGTCACTCTGGCTCTCAGGACACCTTGCATGGGGTCTTTGAACTCAACAGGCCTGCCGGGATACTTCAAGTGTGTGCTTGGGAAAGAGCAGATAATGTGGATGGGGGCCCTGGAAATGGAGAACAAGCTGAAGAAAAGCAATTTTGCATTAAAACAACCCCCCTCCAGTCCAGGCGCAGCGGCTCACACCTGCAATCTTAGGACTTTGGGAGGCCGGGGCAGGCAGATCACTTGAGGTCAGGAGTTTGAACCAGCCTGACCAACATGGCAAAACCCCATCTCTACTAAAAATACAAAAATTAGTCAGATGTGGTGGCACACGCCTGTAATCCCACCTACCCAAGAGGCTGAGGCAGGAGAACTGCTTGAGCTTAGAAAGCAGAGGTTGCAGTGAACCGAGGTTGGACCACAGCACTCCAACCTGGGCGACAGAGCAAGACTTTGCCTCAAAAAAATAAAAAAATAGGACAACCCGCCACAAAAAGCACAATGCAAATTGCATCTGCTAGACACTTTTTAATTCTTTGGTCCTACAGGGATTTGCAAAAGATCAGGTGGTGGGGGCATAGGGTCAGGTGGCCGTTGCTAGGGAGCAAGTTCAGGTACAGATGAAGTCAGAGAAATATGTAATTTTCCTATTAAGAGAACATTAATGGAGGGCAAGTGGAATGGGCAAAGCTACTGAAATGAAGCTCCAGAGCAGTTGGGACCCAGAAAAGATAAAGATCAAGTAAGTCATCAACTATTAATAGCCTTAGTAAACTTTGGAGGGATAAATGCTCTGCAAGCTTCTCTTCAAAATCTGAACCTCTCTCCTGCTATGGCAGCATTTAAATCCAACAGACCCAGATGCAGGCAGTAACTGTGCTCTTGACCAAAAAGCATGGCATTTTGGTTGAGTGTGAGCTCTAGGCTTACACTGTCGGGATTCACATTTAGCTCAGCCAGCCTCACTGGCTGGGTCATCTTGGGCATATTATTTATCCCCTGTAAGCCTCCTCTGTAAAATGGGCTTAAGTGTAATGACAGCTTCATAGGAAGGTTGTAAAGATGGAACAATGGTGTACATGTGAAGCCTTTCATGCAGTGTCTGGTGCACGATGCTCAGTAAACATTATCTTTTACTCTAATAACTCTTCCTCCAATTTACCCATTAAGGTAGTTATTTATTAACATCTAGCTCTCCCTCTAGAGTGCAAATCCTTGCAGGGGGATACCTGGGCTGGTTATTCTTTAGCTGTACTTTCCTCTTCCTCCCAGCTTCCATTCTCTGTTCTTTTCCAGCCTGCTCTGAGCCCCAGGAGCTGACTTCTGAGAACTGTGTCAGCAGCTTTTGCTTCTGGTGGGGATCCTCCAAAGGGTAGAAGGGCAGAGACTTCAGGATATCTATCCCCCCATCTCCCTCCCTACAAGACAAGAACTGAAATTGCACCAGTTACAAATGGGTACTTTTTCAGTCTGTACCTGAAAGTCTGGGATACAGTCCCTCCATTAAACTCTCTTCAATTGCCTTCCTGGACTGTGCCCTATTTCCTGCCAGGACTGTGATTTGGTGCTTTACTTCACCGATTTTTTTGTTTTCAAATGTCATCTTGTCAGTGAAGCCTTCTTTTATTCTTCTAGACAAAGAAAAAAAAATATCTCCTTCCTCTGAACATTTAAAACACATTATAAGGCCAAGCACAGTGGATCACTTGAGTCCAGCAGTTCGAGACCAGCCTAGGCAACATGGCAAAACCCAGTCTCTACAAAAATTCAAAAATTAGCCAGGCTTGGTGGCATGCACCTGTAGTCCCAGCTACTTGGGAAGCTGAGCCTGGGAGTTCAAGGCTGCACTGAGCCATAATCATACCATTACACTCAAGCCTGGGTAACAGAGTAAGACTTTGTCTCAAGAAAAAAAAAAAAGTTTTGGCAGGGCAAGATGGCTCATGCCTGTAATCCCAGCAGTTTGGGAGGCTAAGACAGACTGATTATTTGAGGTCAGGAGTTCGAGACCAGTCTGGTCAACAAAGTGAAATCCCATTTCTACTAAAAATACAAAAGTTGGCCAGGTGCAGTTAGTCATTCCTGTAATCCAAGCGCTTTGGGAGGCCGAGGTGAGTGGACAACCTGAGGTTAGGAGTTCGAGACCAGCCTGGCCAACATGGTGAAACCCCACCTCTACTAAAAATACACAAAAATTAGCCAGGCATGGTGGCTCACGGTTGTAACCCCAACTACTCAGGAGACTGAGGCAGGAGAATCACATGAACTCAGGAGGTAGAGTTTTCAGTGAGCTGAGACCACACCATTGCACTGCAGCCTGGGCAACAAGAACCAAACTCCTTCTCAGAATAAATAACTAAATAAAAATAGAAAAATTAGCTGCGTGTGGAGGTGTAAGTCTGTAGTCCCAGCTACTCTGGAGGCTGAGGCAGGAGGATCACTTGATCCCGGAGACAGAGGTTGTAGTGAGCTGAGATCACACTATTCAATGCAGCCTGGGAAAAACAGCAAGACTCTATCTCAAAAACAAAAAAAGAAAAGAAAGGAAAGGAAAAGAGTGGGCTGGGCACGTTGGCTCATGCCTGTAACACTATCACTTTAGGAGGCCGAGGCAGGTGGATCACCTGAGGTCAGGAGTTCGAGACCAGCCTGAACAATATGATGAAACCCCATCTCTACTAAAAATACCAAAAAAATTAGCCGGCTGTGGTGGCACGTGCCCATAATCCCAGCTACTCGGGAGGCTGAGACAGGAGAATTGCTTGAACCCGGGAGGCAGAGGTTGCAGTGAGCCAAGATCATGCCATTGCACTCCAGCCCGGGCAACAGCAGCGAAACTCCACCTCAACAACAACAAAAAAAGTGTAGATTTTTTTTTCCCCGCAAGAGACAACTTTGTAGGGCCATTTCAAGATATGACAAGGAAATATATTTGGGGCTAAAATATTTTGATTTATTTTCTTATTTATTATGTGAGATAATGCCAGAGCCAGGTTGGAAAGCAGACCATGTCATATAGGGTTAAATAAAATCCCTCTGATGAAACTTTACGGTTTGTAGGGGTGACTCCCCAGGTCCCTTAGGGAGGAATTTGGCCAAGATAAGAAAAAAAGTCAGAGTTTAGTCCTCAAAGACAATGCTCCCCTGAAAACTGTTGCTATTTCTATATATTCATTATTGAACATGCAAGGTATGTATCCTGCTTAGAGTAGTGTCAGCTTCTGTAACAAACATATCTAAAAGTTTCAGGCCGGGCAAGATGGCTCACGCCTGTAATCCCAACATTTTGGGATATTGAGAAGTGGAAGGATCACCTAAGCCTAAAAGTTTGAGACCAGCCTGGGCCACATAGGGAGACCCTGTGTCTTTAGAGAAATTTGAAAATTAGCTGGGCATGGTGGTGTGCACCTGTGGTTCTAGATACTCAAAAGAATTGCTTGGACCTGGGAGGTCAAGGCTACAGTGAGCCATTAACATGCCACTGTACTTCAACATGAGCTACAGAGTGATACCCTTTCTCAAAAAAAAAGAAAAGAAAAAAAAAGAAAGAAAAATAGTAAGTTTCAATGGCTTAACCCAATAGCAATTGATTTCTTGCTCACATACTTGTCAATAAAGTTGTTTCCTCTTGGCAGGCAGTTTCACTGGTGTGACTTCTTTCTGCAGGGCTGTTCTCCAGGTGGCCAGGGACTGACCCAGTTCTCCTCTATTTCTTGCTTGTAGTCTGAAGAACAACTGTAGAGTGTGTGGGAATGCCCATATCCTGAGGTAGGGAGGAACTGCCTGAAACAGCCTGGGCCTGGCTCCTGGTTCTCCTAAAGAATGTAACGTCTTGAATTAAGGAGGAACTGCTAGGACAACTAGAGCTTTGTTCCTCTCTCCCTGGAAGTAGGATGAGGTTTAGCCAGGTGATTCCCGTGACCCCTGATGTATGGAGCCTGGAGTAAGCTGCTTTGGGGGGCCCCCAGCTGCAACACCAGTAGGGCATGTGCAATTGAAGCTCCATCCACCCAAGGCAGCTTTCACAAGCCTTGGGGAGCAGGCACACAATGGATTCTAGGCTTCTGTTGTCTCTTGCTTCCTATCTGTAAGTAATACATTTATTTGCTTCATGTAACTTGTTGCATGTTAGTGTCTTCTGTCTCACCAGGCTCAGGCAGGTTCACAAAATTCACCAGTGCATGGCGAATGTGGTGCACAAAATTGGTGCAGTGAGCAGGGCCCTCTTTGATAGAATCATGGCTTATTGATGAAGTGGAAGGAGTGATACCCCGAAGTACTCAGCGCAGGGTGTAGACATCAACCTAGAGGGGTGCAGGAGCTGGACAAGCAGCTGGATGATTTATGAAAGGAAGAATGAGAGGTGAGATTATAAGCCAACAATAAAATTTGAAGGCCTTCTAACCTTCTGAATGGATCTCTCCTCTTGGCCAGGGCATTCCAAAGTTCACCCTGATTATCTGGTTTAGGCCATGACAGGAAAAAAGGGCCAGACATGCCTTATTATACCCCATGCAAGTTTGGATTTCAGGAAAAACTGACCAGCATTAACATCAACACATACCTTAAGTCTGATAAGAAACATTTACAATCTAGTCTCTCTGAAGCCTGTTACCCGAAGGCTTCAGCTGCATAATAAAGCTTTGTTCTCCACAACCTCTTATCATCATAACTCAGACATTCCTTTCTATTGATAATAACTGTTTCAACCAATTGCCAATCACAAAATGTTTAAATCTACCTATAACCAGGAAGCCACACCCTCACCCCACCACCCTTTCTCAGCTTCAAATTATCCTTCCTTTCCAGACCCAACCGATGAATTTCTTATATGTATTTGATTGATGTCTCATGCCTCCCTAAACTTTGGGCACGTGTTTTCAGGATCTCCTGAGGGCTGTGTCACAGGCCATTGGTCACTCATATTTGGCTGAGATGGCTGAGAATAAATCTCTTCAAATGTTTTACAGTTTGACTCTTTTTGTAAACAGGACATAGGTCACCCCCAACCCTGCGGATATGAGTGAACTGGCTGCACTGACTGAGGCAGAGAGAAAAAAATATAGAATAGGACAGTGGCAAGCCGCCCTCTGATTGTTGGACACTTGTATGGTTGTTCATTCTTGAGAGCTAGAGAACTCAAGAAATGGATACTCAGATGACCCCTTAGGTCCCTGAGAGGGAAGAGGAAGAGGTCCTCTGGTGGTCCCTGAGGCATCTGAGAGGGAACCAGACACCGTTCATAAGGGCATTTACAGAGCGGAAACTCATTATCCAAAGAATAAATACAGAGAATAGCCAGCTAAATCTTCTGCAGCCTGGGTGGTGTGTTCGTCTAGCTCCTGCACCCTGGGCTACACCCTGGGCTGGGTACTTCAGGTATCACTCCTTCCACTTCATCAATAAGCCATGGTTCTATCAGAGAGGTTCAATCAAATCCAAATGCCACAGGCTGAATGACCCAGTTGGGAATGGGGCCAAGGTCTCTGGTTCCCTCCCCACTGGAGGTCAGTCACTCTATATTCCTGTCAAGATAAAACAGGAGTTCTTGTAATAAGCCAGGAACAGAAAGACAAACTTTGGATGTTCTCAGTTATTTGCAGGATCTAAAAATCAAAACAATTGAACTCATGGAGATAGAGAATATAAGGATGGTTACCAGAGGCTTGGAAGGGTAGTGGGAGTGGGAGGAAGTGCAAGAGGACGTGGGATGGATAGTTAATGAAAAAGGGCCAGATGTGGTGGCTCATGCCTGTAATCCCAACACTCTGAGAGGCTGAGGAGGGTGGATCACCTGAGGTCAGTAGTTGAAGACCAGCCTGGCCAACATGATGAAACCCCATCTCTTCTAAAAATACAAAAGTAGCCGGGCATGGTGGCATGTGCCTGTAATCCCAGCTACGCGGGAGGCTGGTGCAAGAGAATTGTTTGAACCCGGGAGGCGGATGTCACAGTGAGCCAAAACTGTGCCATTGCACTCCAGCTTGGGCAGCAAGAGCAAAACTCCATCTGAAAAAAAAAAAAAAGAAACCAAAAGAATGAAAAAGACCTAATGTTTGACAGCACAGCAGGAAGACTGTAGTCTATGTATAGACTATAGTCTATACATAGACTATAATATGATTAAAATAATATTTTAATTGTACATTTTAAAATAACTAAGAGTATAATTGGATTGTTTTTAACACAAAGGATAAATGCCTGAAAGGATGGATACCCCATTTTTCATGATGTGATTATTACAGATTGTGTGCCTGTACCAAAATGTCTCATGCACCCCTTAAATATATCCACTTACTATGTGCTCATAAAATTTAAAATTTAAAAATTAAAAAAAAAAAGACCTACTTGCTTTGGCAACACATATACTGAAATTGGAATGATATAGAGAAGATTAGCATGGTCCCTGCTTTTAAAATTAATAATATTCCTTTAAAAGATAAAAAGGGGGAAAAAAGGAATTCAGATTTTTCTGGGGTTCTTAGATATTGGAACCCACGTGGCAATATTTCCAGGTATCCTTAAGGGAAAAATTAAACTGGTGACATTAAGAGGCTTGGGGACAAAAGCAGTAACCTATGGTGCTTATCTGCTGTAGGGTGCCTCTGGCCATTCGAGGTGCCAGTGACTTTGGTTCCTGTGGCTGAATGTCTTATAGTCATTGACATTTTGGCTGCTTGGGGCTCAGCACATCACCACTGCCTGAGGGGTGTGCCCTCTCACAGCTAAGAATTCCAGCCATTACAGTGGGGCATATCCATGCCTGCCTGCCACCTAAGCCACCCAAGCCCCAATGGGTTATTCAGCAAAACAGTACTGCATACTAACTGAAGAACAGGATATTATTGTGTTAATTATTGTTACAAATAGAAATGCTACAAACTACCCTGTCATAATGTAATAGCTCAGTTTGGCTAGTCAGAAAGGCTTTCGGATATGGAGACTAACAATGGACTGTCCGTGGGCTAAATGCGAAGGCCACATTGGCAGTAAGCCAAAAAAGTATTCTAGATACAACCAAGCAAAAGAAATTAATCTTGGAGGCATCCACTAATAAAAAGGGGGTCCAACAGCTGGTAGGCCTCTTTGGGTACTGGGGCATTGGAGACAGCATGTACCCCACCTGAGTGTTCTTTTGCTCCCCTAAGTCAGGGTGACCAACAAAGCCACCAACTTTGAATGGGGCCCTTTGTAGCAGTGGGCCTTGGAAGCAGTTAAATAAGCCATGGTCCAGGGACTGCCATTAAAACCTTTAGAACCTGCTAGCCTGATGGCATTAGAGTAGTCCCCACTTATCCTTGGGCAACACGTTCCAAGACCCCGAGTGGATGCCTGAAACTATGGATAGTGTCAAGCACTATATATACTATGTTTATCATAGACATACCTATGGCAAAGTTTAATTTATAAATTAAGCACAGTAAAAGATTAACAACACTAGCTTAAAGTAGAACAATTATAACAATACACTGTAATAAAAGTTATGTGAATGTGGTCTCTCTCTCAAAATATCATCTTGTGTTGTACTCTGCCTTCTTCTTCTTGTGATGAGGTGATAAAACGCCTAAGTGATGAGATGAAGCGAGGTGAGTGAAATAGGCACTGTGACGGAACGTTAGGCTACTGTTGACCTCATGATACGTAAGAAGGAGGATCATCTGCCTGGGTGATCCTGGATCACTGAGCCATGATAACATCTGTGGTTGGATGTCAGGGGCAGATGATGTCAATGACTAATGGGCAGGTAGCATACACAGCTTGGATATGCAGGACAAAGGGATGATTCATATCCTGAAGAGGGTGGTATTTCATCATCCTACCCAGAGTCACTTGCAATTTAAAACTTATGAATTGTTTATTTCTGAAGTTTTTCATTTAAAATTTTTAGACCAAGGTTGGCCAGGAGCAAATCAACCTGCAGAAAACAGAACTGTGGAGAAGGTAGAACTACTGTACAGGAGTTACAACCCCCATTCCTGCTGATGGGAGTGTGTGGCAACAGAAAACCACCACTGGGATACACCAGTCTCTCAGATTTTGGACCCCAAAGCTACATGAGGCAGCCACCAAATATATTCCTTTTAAAAAAAAAAATGTATTTTTTTTTTTGTCAAGCATTTAGATGAAAATTTTTTTTATATAGTCCTTTGGAATGGCAACTCAATATACAGACACCCAGTATAATATAAATGTTATTACCATTATAACATAAATTTAAAAAGCAATTAAATATTATTACCATTAAAAAATGATAATGGCTACTCCTTGCCACTGATCAGAGGGAGGACTCTATTAGCTAGGTCTGAGGTTCCCCATTTTGTGGATCAGAACAGCTTAAACATCTTGCTGACTGTGAAGGTGGGGAAGGACATGAAGAGAAATAGATATTGCTCTCCGCACCCCAGAGAAAATGTTAAAAATCATTATTAACTTTAGGGCATGGTTTAGGATAGAGGAGACTCCCTTATACCCGAAAATATGTTTCTAACCTGCTTGTTATTGCCTGAAGTCTATTTAATGAGGGAGATAGCCTTTTATTCCACAATTAGAAATGAAAGACCTCAGATGCAATGTAAAATGAGTTAGAGCAAATGAATTTTTAAGTAAAAGGTAAACAATAATGATAATTTCTTCCTCTCTCCTTCTCTCTCTTTCTCTCTCTCCTTATGCAACCAACGGTTTGGTCATCTACACCTTATCTTTCAGGCATGATCTTCATTACTTCAAGTATGCAAATGTGAAACAGATAAGGGCCTTGCCTTGCAGAGTTTATCTCATAAGGGATAGTGTTAAAAAGTCAGCAAGTCCTGGGTATGTGAAACTGAGTACCAAGAGGAGACTGGATATCGTGAAATCAAACTTCTCAAATTCCACAAATTGGCCTCAGGTACAGTCTATTTTTGAAACAAACAGAAATGGAGTTTAAAGACGTTCCACATTTGATGGATGCATGAGCTTTTAGAAGTGCTCTAACTTTTCCTGTCAGTTGAAAATTACTATCCTGGGAGCTGAGACTGACATTTCTGCAGAACAATCCTCTTTCTCCCTCAGCCCCCAACATTTTTTTTTGAAATAGCGTCTTCTTCTGTTGCCCAGGCTGCAATGTTGTGGCTCCATCACAGCTCACTGTAGCCTTGACCTCCTGTGCACAAGCGATCCTCCTGCCTCAGCTTCCTGAGTAAGCTGGGACTAAGGCATGCGCCACCACCCCTGGCCTTTTTTTTTTTTTCCTTTTTTTTTTTTTTCTGTAGAGACAGGGTCCCACTATGCTGCCCAGGCTGGTCTCAAATGCCTGGGCTCAAGTGATCCTCCCACCTGGGCCTCCCAGAGTGTTAGGATTACAGAGGTGAGCCACTGCACCCAGCCTGAACACCGTTGTTTTTGAACAGTGCCTGACACATAGTAGGCATTTGGTAAATACTTGTGGAATGGATTCGTGAATGATGTACTTTTATTCCTAAATGAATTCTTAATACTTTGTGACCTGTCTTAATTTTTTTTTTTTTTTTTTTTTGAGACGGAGTCTCTGTCACCCAGGCTGGAGTGCAGTGGCGTGATCTTGGCTCACTGCAAGCTCTGCCTCCTGGGTTCACGCCATTCTCCTGCCTCAGCCTCCCGAGTAGCTGGGATTACAGGCGCCCACCACCACGCCCGGTTAATTTTTTGTATTTTCGGTAGAGACGGGGTTTCACCGTGTTCAGCGTGGTCTCGATCTCCTGACCTCATGATCTGCCGGCCTCGACCTCCCAAAGTGCTGGGATTACAGGTGTGAGCCACCACGCCCGGCCTGTGACCTGTCTTTTTATGGTTCCACAATGTACTAGGAGCGTTATCATGTCATTTTAGAATTCTATTTTAAAACTTTATATTTTGGAAATTTTCAAGAAACACAGAAGTAGAGAATATAGTATAAGGCCAAGCGCGGTGGCTCATGCTTGTAATCTTAGCACTTTGAGAGGCTGAGGTGGATGGATCACCTGAGGTCAAGAGTTCCAGACCAGCCTGGCTAACATGGTGAAACCCCATCTCTACCAAAAATACAAAAATTAGCTAGGCATGATGGCGCATGCCTGTAATCTCACTACTTGGGAGGCAGAGGTTGCAGTGAGCCCAGATGGCATCACTACACTCCAGCCTGTGCAACAGAGCTAGACCCTGTCTTAAAAAAAAAAAAAAAAAAAGGCCAGACCGGGCGCAGTGTCTCATGCCTGTAATCCCAGCACTTTGGGAGGCCAAGGCAGGTGGATCACCTGAGGTCAGGAGTTCAAGACCAGCCTGGCCAACATGGTGAAACCCCATCTCTACTAAAAATACAAAAAAATTAGCTGGGCTTGGTGTTGGGCGCCTGTAATCCCAGCTACTCAGGAGGCTGAGGCAGGGAGAATTGCTTGAACCGGGAGGTGGAGGTTGCAGTGAGCCGAGTTGTGCCACTACACTCCAGCTTGGGCAACAGAGCCAGACTCCATCTCAAAAAAAAAAAAAAAAAAAAAAAAAAAAATTGCCAGGCTCAGTGGCACAGTGGCTCACACCTGTAATCCCAACACTTTGGGAGGCAGAGGTAGGCTGATCACCTGAGCTCAGGAGTTCGAGACCAGCCCAGCCAACATGGTGAAACCCTGTCTCTACTAAAAATACAAAAATTACCCTGGCGTGGTGGCGTGCACCTGTAATCTTAGTTACTTGGGAGGCTGAGGCAGGAAAACTGCTTGAGCCTGAGAGGCAGAGGTTGTAGTGAGCCAAGATTGTGCCACTGCACTCCAGCCTGGGTGACAAAGTGAGACTCCATCTCAAAATAAATAAATAAATAAATAAATGAATAACAAATTAAAAAAATAAAAGAATACAGTATAAAGAAGCCCTTATACAAAAAGAAAAATAAATAAGCAAAACAAACAAACAAAAAAACAAAAGAAGCCCTCGTATGCCCATTCACAACTTCAGCAACTTTTAACATTTTGCTAGATGGAAAGTGTTCTGTCTCTTTAACCTCCCTTTTCTTCCCACATGCCATACGTTTTCACCCCTAAGCATTTTCTGTGCATGTGTGTGTGTGTGTGTGTGTGTGTGTGTGTTGTATGTTTTTGTGACAGGGTCTTGCTCTGTCTGTCACCCAGGCTGTAGTACAGTTGCACAATCATAGACTCAACCCCTCAATGAGTATAGAAGCTTGCATATCATCTTGAGGTTACAGAAAGAATGGGGGCTAGGATCCTGGCAAAACAGGTTATGGAAGCAGGATGAAGAGGAATTCTGTTGAGGGGCAATAAATAATTTCTAGGGAGAATCCAATGTGTTTGAAAAACATACAGTGGTGTGGGACAAAGTCTGTTGGGCCTGCAGAGTGGACAATGGTTTTTGACAAAAATCTGTTCAGGTTTCTGGACAGACTTTAGTCTTCCTTTCTACTATATTGTTACTGGGGGTCCCAGTTGCCCCTAAAGAGCCTCTTTTCTGTGTGGTGTCCAGAAACCAATACACAAAACCAAGTGTCAAGCAGCGCAGGCTTTGTCTAATGACCATGGAGTTGGAGAAGTGGGAGTATAGCTTGCAAATAACTTTCCAACCCCTGAGAACTGGGAAGTCACAGATGTACTGTATCTTACTTAGTAAAGGGGCTAGGCATTAAGAGCAAGGGAAGGAATATTCCTGCTTTTTCTTGGGAAGGGATGAAGATTTTCTTGGAATCAAGGAACCTCTTCTTTTTTGTCCTTTTTCGGTCTCTTCCAGTCATTGTCATGGTGATTGTCAACCGTCATGGTGCACTTGCGAATGTCATTTAGCACAGAAATTGGATTAGAATGAAGCTAGGGGTTCTTCAGGGGATGAATAAGCTGCCTAAGAAGAAATCCATGATCACAGACATTCTGTTTCCTAAAAATAAGCAGAGTTAAGCTGAACAGGAATTTAGGTATATCACATACACCTTGCATTGGGCAACAAAAGCAGAATAGGGGTCCAGCTAAGTCTTGCAGGCATTGCAAGGGCAACAAATTCCCTTTTTAAATGTTCATGCCTCATTCTTGAGGGGTGCTGAAGGGCAAAGTCTATTTTCTGTAGCTTCTTTATGCTGAGTTTGGACGTAGGTAAGCATCCTGTTAAAGGAGTGAAACTCTTCCCTGTCATTTTCAGAGAGGTTTGATTCTCTCCTGGCTATAGGCTTAGCTGTTTGTACCCCTGAGTAGCCCAACATTTGAAGGTTTACGGCTTTTGGGCTTTTTGCAACAAACTTGGTGTCAGAGTTCAGAAGTCAGGGACCCAAAATTAAAATGGTTACTGCTGTGACAATTACTGAGACAATGGGGCTTCCCAGCCACCCTAATTAATCATTAGCTATCCTGCCTAGGATGGGTGAAGAGGGGTCTCTCTTTGTCTTATCCAGTATGGCTATATTTTAATAACAGATTTCTAAGTTTTCTTCAACTTGGCCAGAGGTATTTATATAGAAGCAATATTCCTCTCTTCACATGGTACATGTGTCCCTGCCTCTGCTGTGAGTACATCTAGAGTCATTTGTTGTTTTAGCATTAAAGTAGGGAGTTCAAGTCTGTCTGTTGAGCATCCAGAGTATTGACTCTAGCTTTCTGTGGTTGTTGAATATGGATTGAGATGTTTTTAATGGACTTCTCTAGGTCACCTATTCCTAGACACCAGAAAATGCTTTGGTATAGGGAGTGTCCTATACCACTTCTACTAATAATTAGATTAGAGGTAGCTAAGGGCCCAAAGCTGAGTTGGTCTGGATCATATAGGTTCCTTTCTCCACAGCCTTGGATCTTGTGATATTTAAAGCAGTGGAAAGGAATACCCTAAGGTTAAATACTTTCCCTGAGGACCCTAGATGAGATGTATTGATGCAAACTCCCTTCTAACACTGAGAGATAGCAATAAAGAGGTTTATGCCACATAACCAAAGGTTTCCAGTTCCTTTTAAAGACATTGCAGGTCAGATGTGGTGGCTCATGCTTGTAATCCCAGCACTTTGGGAGGCCGAGGCAGGAGGATCACTTGAGCTCAGCAGTTCAAGATCAGCCTGGGCAACATAGTAAGACTCCATCACTATTTTATGAAAGAAAAAGAGAGAGAGGAGAAAAAGAGAGAGAAGAGAAATGGGAAGAGAAAGAATGAAAAGAAAGAAAGAAAGAAAGAAAGAAAGAAAGAAAGAAAGAAAGAAAGA
>NW_016813956.1:520701-536523 GCF_001698545.2 Rhinopithecus bieti | reverse complement strand
GAAAGGAAAGGAAAGAAAAAGAAAGAAAGAAAGAAAAGAAAGAAAGAAAGGAAAAAGAGAAAGAACAGCTGTTGCAGTGGTAAGCCCTTGTAACCAGGCATGGAAGTGGGAGGCATGTAACCCTATGGACTCCAGTTCTTTTTCAGGGTCCCATGCATCCTGGGGTCAAAATTTGAGGACATGCCATGAAAAATAATCATTAATGATTGTATTTGTGCTCCCGCTTTTGGTGGCACCTGCAGTGAACAATCACCACCTGGGCTTGTTCTCCTATGGGCTGGTTCCCTTATTTAAAGTCCAATAGCTTTAAAAATGACAGCACCATTCTGACCTGTTTGTTATCAGATGTTAACATGCCCCTTTCCTTCCAAATAGCTCCATGTGTGTAGCATAGAGTAGGCATACTTGGAATTTGTGCATACACTGAAATTTTTCCTTCCCCCATCTCCAGCAGCCAGGTTAGTGCAGTAAGTTCTGCTTTTTGAGAACTTGAGAGCATCCCGTCGGGAGGACATGGGCCTCTATAACTTTGGTGAGACAGACAATAGCATAACCTGTCCTCCTCTGTCCCCCTTGCATACAGTTATTCTCTTCAGTCAACCATTCGGTTTCTGCATTTTCAATGGGCTGGTCTACTGGACTATACTTCTTTTTTTTTTTTTTTTTTTTTTTTTTTGAGACAGAGTCTCACTCTGTCACCCAGGCTGGAGTGCAGTGGCCGGATCTCAGCTCACTGCAAGCTCCGCCTCCCGGGTTTACGCCATTCTCCTGCCTCAGCTTCCCGAGTAGCTGGGACTACAGGCGCCCACCACCTAGCCTGGCTAGATTTTGTATTTTTTAGTAGAGACGGGGTTTCACCGTGTTAGCCAGGATGGTCTCGATCTCCTGACCTCATGATCCGCCGGTCTCGGCCTCCCAAAGTGCTGGGATTACAGGCTTGAGCCACCGCGCCCGGCCTGGACTATACTTCTTTCATCACTTCTAGACAGTTGTAGAATAAATGCCCATCCTTAGATGGAAATAGGGTGGTAGGGTTCTAATTATTACACACCTTTAAAATTTTGGGGGGTTGTCAACAAGCATTACTTATAACTGGAGGGTCCTGCCCCGGGGATAGTCATTCTGCCTCCCCCTTTTTTTTAATGAGAGTTTGGGTATGGTGAGGAGTCCAGATAGTTAAGGGCTGCCCAAAGGTTAGCTTCTCTGTCTCCTTCAGGAGGAGGGCTGTAGCTGCCACTGACCAGAGGCAAGATGGTTTGCTTTTAGCAACCAGGTCCAATTGCTTAGAAAAGTAGACCACCACCTGAGGCAGAGGGGCTAGCATCTAATATCCTTAGGGATATTCCTTCTCCTCTCATGGACATAAGGATGGAAGGGTTTGCTTACAGCTGTTAGGGCTGATGCTGGGGCCGTCATAAGCTGGGTCTTAACCTCTTGGACTGCTTGATTGCATTCTACCATCCATTTAAAAGGGCTCATGTCCTTTCCTTTTGATTGTTTATACGAAGGGTGGGCAATGAGGCCAAAATCAGGAGTGCAGAGGTGGTAGAACCAGGCCATTCCCAGGAACCCTCAGCGTTGCTTCTGGGTCCTTGGTGCTTATAGTTGGCATATTACCTCCCATCTGTCTTGGGACAAACCTTGTTCTCCTTCTAGGAGGGACCCCAAAAAGGTAACCTGCTGCTGAGAAATCTGTGCTTTTCCCTGGGAGACCTTATAATTTCCCTTTCTGCTAAGAAGTTGAAGACTAGCATGGTATTCTGATGTGAAATTTGTTTGGAGGGGCTGGAAATAAGAATGTAGTCCATGTCCTGGAGGAGGGTTCCCTGTTCCAAGGTCAGGCCCTCCAGAACTCTGTCTAAGGCCTCTCCAAATATCGTGGGTGACTTCTTGAGCCCTCGGGCTGTATTACAGTTCATCTTAGCTGCTGTTTTTTTGCCTATCTGGGAATCCTGCCACTCAAAGGCAAAGAGGAGCTGAGAGTCTGGTCTGCAGGATACAGAAAAAGGCATTTTTTAGACATAGGACTGAGTACCGTGTCTAACTAGGGGGCAGCGTGGACAGTAGGGTGTAAGGTTTAGGAACCACTGAGTATACGTCTTCTGTGACCTTATTAATTGCCCCAAAATTTTGTACTAGTCAGTATTTTCAATTTGGCTTCTTAACAAGGAAGATGGGAGTGTTGTAAGGGGATTGACAAAGCTTGAGTAGGCCTTGCTTAAATAAATTGTCTATGACAGGCTTAATTCCTAAAGTTCCTCCTGGTTCAAGGGGTATTGCCTCTCATTTGGGTAGGGACATCCTGGTTTCAGCTTGATAATCACAGGGGGGCTAGTCCTGGCCCTTCCAACTTCCTGAGTTGTCCATACTTGAGGATCCATCTCAGGTAAGTCAGATCCTCTGGCTGACCTGCCCTTCTCAGGAGGTAGGAAGGCCAGGGCCTATAGATGGCCCCTATTTTCAAGAATTTCAATTTACAATTCCTTTCCTTTTAAGTATATGGTTACCCTCAGCTTGTACAACAAGTCTTATCCTAATAGTGAAACAGGACACTCAGGCAAAGAGGAAAGCGTGTGACATCACTGACCCATCTAAATCACATTCTAATGGTTCCATAAAGAATTTGTTCTGTGATTTCCCTTCTACTCCCATAATAGTGCATTTATTTTTGCATAAACTTCCTTGCTGGGTATTCAAGACTGAGTGGACAGCCCCTGTTTCAACTAAGATTTTCTCCCCTCTTACTGTTAAGGTCAGCTGGGGCTCCTCCAGGGAGACTTGCAGGGCCGGGTGAGGAGCCTCCTGGCTCCTTTCAGCAGCCTTGCTCGGCTACTTGCACCATCTGCCTGGGCAGGGCATGGTCTTGCCACTCTTGCAACTTCCACTAATTTCACTGGAGACATTCCCCTTTCCAGTGACCCTCTTCCTTTGCATATGGCACACTGCTTAGAGTCTAGCCTCCAAGATCTCCCTAGTCGGGGTTTCCAGTGACTTTAGGGGAGTTGCAGGGCCTTTTCTTGGTGGACCCCATCTGGGTTTCCTACTGATTCAGGAGGGTGAGAGCCAAAATACTGGCTGTCTTCTTGGCCCTCTTGTCCTCTTTGGTATCAGCCTCTGCATCTCTGTTGTTTAACATCCAGAAGGCAAGTTCCACCAGCGTGTGGGAGAGAGTTGTTGGCTCTATCTAGTTATAGTTTTTGTAACTTTTTTCTAATATCAGGGTCACGCTGAGATATGAAATGGGATTATTAAGATAGCCACCCCTTCTGCCCCCCTTGAATGAATTGGGGTCAGTGCTGGTGTAGATAGGAAGACATTCTCTCAAATCTCACTATGAAGATAGATTGTCTCTCCTGGGGTCCTTTATTACTCTCCTTTAGCTAACTTCTGTTAGTAGATTTCTTTCCTGTGGTCTCAATTTTTTTAATCCTAACACTCTACAGGGACTGAGTCGTGCCCTTCCTGTCCCTGTCTCAGGGTCCCAAAGGTAGCCAAGGTCTGGTGCAGCCTCATTCCTTGGTCTTTTAAAAGGATGGCTTGCCTTGTCCCTGTGGGCTCCATCCACTTCCTCGCTAGCCTTTTTGAGAACAGAGCTTTGGGTTTTCCGTTTTTTTGTTTTTGTTTTTGTTTTTTTCCTGCTGAGAGGTGAGAACAATGTTCAAAAGGGATTGGATACCTGCCTAGTTGGGGTCATGGGTCTGAAAATACCCTAAATGAGGTTTTGAAGCCCCTCAGGATCTCTTTCTAGTCATTTAGAATGAGGCTTCCAATTATAAAGATCTGAAATTGTGAAGGGAACATGTACAGTAACCATCCCTCCTTCCCTTTTGGAGACCTGCCAGAGGGGAGAGGTAAGATGACTCACCCTGGGTACTGTCCCGGCTGACTCCCTGACGGGAGTCCAAGGATGATGAAAGAGGGTGTGCTGCCTGCAGGTAGGGGCTATTATTCCCATTTGATAGATGAGGAGGCAGCTTAAAACCCTCCCTAACCACTTCCCTCTCCCCTGCCCTTTTTTATCCTTCTTCCATGCCTATGCTTAATTTTTCTCCATAACATTTAAGTCATCATCTGACATTATATATGTTACTTATTTTCTCTCTGTACCATTAGCATGCCAACTCCTTGAGAATGCACTTCTGTTGAGTTTTGCATACTGCTCTGTCCCTTTGCCTCTGTGGTTGAGCTCTGACATGCTTAGACAGCATGCTTTTTGGTGACACATTATTCAGAGACATGAGAATTAACATAGAAATGCATTTAAAGAGACTGTAAAATGTAGCTCACACCTGTAATCCCAGCAGTTTGTGAGTCTGAGATGGGAGGATCGCTTAAGCCCAGAAGTTTAAGACCAGCCTGGGAAGACCCTGTCTATGAAAAGTAAAAAAAAAAAAAAAAAAAAAAAAAAAAAAAAAATTTAGCTGAGCATGGTGGCTCATGCCTATAGTCCCAGCTACTATGGAGGCTGAGGTGGGAGGATCACTTGAGCCCTGCAGTTTGGAACTTCAGTGAGCTGTGATTGTGTCACTGCATTCCAGCCTGGGCAACAGAGGCTTGGTTTTTGAGACCCTGTGTCAGAAAACAAGGCTGGGCTTGGTGGCTCATGCCTGTAATTCCAGCACTTTGGGGAACCGAGGTGGCTGGATCATTTGAGGCCAGGAGTTCAAGACCAATCTGGCCAACATGGTGAAACCCTGTCTTTACTAAAAATATAAAAAATTAACCAGGTTTGGTGGCGCATGCTTGTAATCCCAGCTACTTAGGAGCCTGAGGCACGAGAATCGCTTGCACTGGGGAGGCGGAGGTTTCAGTGAGCCAAGATAGCGCCACTGCACTTCAGCCTGGGCAACAAGAGTGAAACTCTGTCTCAAAACTAAACTAAAATGTAGTAAATGTTCATTAGTCTGTACACTTGCTCCAATATTTCTCTTTATTTTGTCATATATAACGTATGTTTTGTTAAAAATAACATTTCAGATTGAAAATAATATGTGGACAGCAATTACTGCTTACTGCTTAATTGGGCTGTTACTGTGAGGGAAACATGAGCCAGTATCTGTGACACACTGTAAATTGTAAAGTACCCTACAACTGTCACTAACTGCTGTCCAGAGAACTGTTTTTCCCCTTCAGTAATTTGCTTTCCCTTCTCCCCTGCTCCTTTCACTTCTCATTCCTCTTTCTCTCCCTCCTACTCCATCCTTCTCCTCCTTCCCCCTCCTCCCTCTCTCCTCTCCCTCCTCCCACTCCTCACCTTTTCTCTGCTCTCTCCTCTTTCCCCCCACAAGTCCTCCTCGTCTCCTCCTCGTTCCCTCACTCTATCATCTCCTCCCCTCCCTCCCTCTCTCTGTTCCTCTCCATCCCTACTTGCCCATCCCGTCTCCTCCCTCCCCAGCTTTTTCCCTCCTCCCGCCTCTTCGACCTCATTTCTCAGTTGTCTCTCTCTCTATCTCTAGGCTTCGCCGTCCCCTCGTGGCCGATATGCATCACTGCATGTGCCGTGGGCCCGAGAAAGTCTCACCCTCTCAACCCCTGCCAATGCAGCGGCCTACAGATGGCAAGCTGAGGGCTGTGCACAGCAGGGAACCTCAAAAGCTGAAATGCACATGTTTTGCTCCTAGAAACGTTGACAGGCGTGGTGGCTCACGCCTGTAATCCCAGCATTTTGGGAGGCCGAGGTGGGCTGATCACGAGCTCGGGAGTTCAAGACCAGCCTGACCAGTAAAAATACAAAAATTAGCCGGGCATGATGGCGTGTGCCTGTACGTTTATATGAATACAAACTGAGCTTTGTTTCCATCCTCAGCCCCTTCCCGCTTAATGGCATATCCTTCAACTTAGTCAAACCAGGCTACTCCTGAGTCAATGGTCTTCGTCCTAGTCAATTCAGGGCTTTACTAATTAATTTTGGGCTCCTCCTTTTCCTCAGATGGTATCTCAGTTTGGACATGAAGAGAAAACCGCTGCTGTGTCCACGCATGGAAAATAATTGCTGGCCCTCCCTGGTCGTCTGTCCACTAGGGTATCTCCCTCTGCATTCTTGTGCCCTGGTTTCTGATTTCAGAACCACTAAAATCCTGGCTTCTTTCCTCAACATCCCGGAGAGGTATCCTCAGCCTCTGAACCAGTCAGCCACATTCACACCCAGAGGAAGCAGGAAGCATTCACAGCTTCCCCTATACCCTACAACTCTGCCTTGGGTCCTCCCAAAGCTATATCCAAATAAGGTGACATTCTGAGGTACTAAGATTAGGATTTCAACATATGAATTTTGGGGGACACAAAACTGAATCCATAAAAAGGTGGTTCAGGTCCTTTTAGAAAACATGTTCCGAAAGTCCACGTATCTATAAATTTTTAAAAACTAGAAGATGATTTTGAATTGAGCCTATTATTAAGAGAGACTTCATTTAAAGACTGAAAATAAACATCTTCTACAAGAATGATTTATTTTGTGCATTCCTAAACAATGATCAGCATATGGTAGTTGCTGAAGTATGCCATTGTTTCTACAGGAAATCTAGACATTTTAGTTACTTGGGGATGGAAATGGGAAAGTCATTTCCTTTGGAAGAGTAACTAGGAAGGAACCCAAAATAAGGGTATTGTCAAGGATAGTTCACCAGATGGAGAAGGTCTTGTTAGTGTCTTTCTTAAAGCATCTCTCTTTACTGTCTGAGAAACTTGTCTTCCTATCTTCACCCATGGAGAAAGAAATTAAGTCAGTCCTGTGTTTCTTGCTGAATTCACCAGATCTCAGAAGTTCTGTTTCAGTTGTCTGTTAAGGAAGACCTCTATAGATTTAACTTGGTTGTGATACCCTCTTCTCTGGAAAGTCTCATCTCTGAGTTCTTTAGTTGAATATTGTGACTACCACACATGAGAGAAGGGAGGGGTATGAAAACCAAAGTTAGTGAGGAGTGGTAGGTGTGGGAGAACAGGGTTGGGGCTCAGAAGGCCTAAATTCTGGCATGAACTGAATTCATACCCTGGAGTGTCAGATTGATTTATTGGCTTAAACAATAAAGAAGAGTTTTCTCAATTCATAAGACATTCTCAGGTAGGACATGGAGAGACTCTAGTAAGGTGGCATGCCACAGTCATTCTCCCTCCTCCTAGTGATCTTTTCTGTATTGTAGAGGCAGGAAAACAAAAAACTACATCTCTCAGGTTCTCAGGCAGTCATGATTTGGAAGAAAAATGTAGCTTAAACAAACTATATCTAGCAAATCAGATGTAGTCACATGGAACTTGGAGGATAGAAATGAGGCGGGGACTGCATTTCTGCAGTTTCAACTGTTGTTTGGTTCTCCTGTGTACTGTTGTTAGCAGAGTCTCCAGTGACCCATAATGGATTTTTAAGACTTGAGAGGCAGGCCATAAGGCAGCTGTTTTACTGGTGTTGATGCAGGTGCTGCATGGTTCTGGAGCTGGCAGCAGGCGGGAGCTTTCTGATGGTGGTGGTTTTCTTGATTGTGGCAGTGATGCTGTAGTCCGTGGTGGTGACACTGTAGTGATTTTAGAGGAGCCAGCAGCTCCCTCAGTGATCCAGTTCTGCAGTGTGGCATTGGAAGTCAATCCGAAGGCTCAACATAGAAATGTTACAAAATTTATTGTAAAAAATCTTTTCCTGATCTTGCAAGATGGCGGGTGAAAAAGTTGGAAGCCAGATACTAAAGAGAAGAAACCCCAAGCCAAGAAGGCTGATGCTGGTGGCAAGGTGAAAAAGGGTAACCTCAAGGCTAAGAAGCACAAGAAGGGGAAGCCCCATTGCAGCCGCAACCCTGTCCTTGTCAGAGGAATTGGCAGGTATTCCTGATCTGCCGTGTATTCCAGAAAGGCCATGTACAAGAGGAAATACTCAGCCGCTAAATCCAAGGCTGAAAAGAAAAAGAAGGAGAAGGTTCTTGCAACTCTTACTAAACAGTTGGTAGTGACAAGAACGGCGGTACCCGGGTGGCTAAACTTCGCAAAATGCCTAGATATTATCCTACTGAAGATGTGCCTCGAAAGCTGTTGAGCCACGGCAAAAAACCCTTCAGTCAGCACGTGAGAAAACTGCAAGCCAGCATTACCCCCGGGACCATTCTGATCATCCTCACTGGACGCCACAGGGGCAAGAGGGTGGTTTTCCTGAAGCAGCTGGCTAGTGGCTTGTTACTTGTGACTGGACCTTTGGTCCTCAATCGAGTTCCTCTACGAAGAACACACCAGAAATTTGTCATTGCCGCCTCAACCAAAATCGATATCAGCAATGTAAAAATCCCAAAACGTCGTACTGATGCTTACTTCAAAAAGAAGAAGCTGCGGAAGCCCAGACACCAGGAAGGTGAGATCTTCACACAAAAACCAGAAATACAAGATTACGGAGCAGCGCAAGATTGATCAGAAAGCTGTGGACTCACAAATTTTACCAAAAATCAAAGGTGTTCCTCAGCTCCAGGGCTACCTGAGATCTGTGTTTTCCCTGACGAATGGAATTTATCCTCACAAATTGGTGTTCTAAATGTCTTAAGAACCTCATTAAATAGCTAACTACAAAAAAAAAAAAAGAAAGAAAGAAAGAAAAAAGAACTTTTCCTGTTTAAACAATCTGAAGTGCGTTCGATTGTTTGCATTTTAACCCTGACAACACAGACGGCAATTCCAATGTATCCTCATTAAAGACCCAGGTTCTTTCCATCTTTACATTTTGCAAGGTTAATGTAATGCATCAGCTTAGCTCCCTTCATGGTCACAAGATGGCTACGATTGTCTCTAGGATCATATCCAGGCATAGTAACACCCAACAGAGGAATTTGTTTTCATTTGTTTGTTAACTGTAGTATTCCTTGGGTCTAGAAAAGTGCTTCACACACATTAGGCCAACAATAAATATTTGTTGAATGAATAAATGAATGGATGGATGGATCACTGATCTAGAACCACAAAAGAGCCAGTTTACTTTTCTGCTGACTGGCTATCCTCCCTTCAAAATGGAAAGAATGTTTTTTCTAAAGTAACATAAATATACACATACACAAAAGTTGAGTTCTCATATCCTAATACTTTGTTTCTAACAATGCAACTCAAACTCAATTAAGGAGAAGAAAAAAGGAATGTATCATACTATTACAAGGATACAGTGGGGACTGTGGAGCTCAAGCACAGAGCTCCAGCTGGGCCTCATCACAGCTGGGAAACAGCAGAGGGAGTGAAGATGACAAGCAGAGGAGTCAGCTGGAACTAGGGGACACCTCAAGTTCAGGTCTCCCACAGGCTGTGACCTTGGCAACAGTATGTGTTGGAAGTTTCTGAATCTTTCTGCTTACTGACACCTGTGCTAACACCAGAATAAGAAAGAAATTCTGGAGATGCATCTGATGCTAAGGGGAACAGCTGCCTCTGTCTGCAAGAAAACACCTTCCTCTGGTGCAGAGGCCTGAACTCTTTTTTTCTTTGTATTTTCTGCTACATTTTTGGATTTGCAGGTCCTCCTATGTCTTTCGTAACTGCTCTTGTAGTGCAGCCATAGATGAATGGACATGGCTATGTCCCGGTAAAACCTTATCTATGGGAAATGAAATTGGAATTTCATATAACGGATGTGGCACAGATGATTATTCTGCTTTTAATTTATATTCAGCAATCTAAAAATGTAAAAACAGCTGTAGGCAGTACAAAAACAGGTAGTAGGCCACATCTGGCCTGCAGGCATGTTTCCTGACCCTTGATCTACCCTAATGACTGTTGGATATTTGAGATGTTTTCTGAGGCCTGGTTTTTGAAATCTACAAAAAAGTTTTTAAAAGTTTTTTGCTCAAAGAAAGGAAATCTAGTGAAGGAACTGACCTTTAGCTTATCATGGCCTGGTTTTTTTTGTTAAAGTGCTTTATATTGAATACAAACCAACAAAAATCCTATTGCCAAACCATCAAACTATCCTACTATTAAAATGTCACTCTTTCATAAGTGAATTACTACTGTTTTTATACTTGGGATATGGAATGTTTTATATACTTGATAATTATGTCTTAGAAAAGAAAACTTTTTGGCCGGGCGCTGTGGCTCATGCCTGCAATCCCAGCACTTTGGGAGGCTGAGGTGGCTGGATCACTTAGGTCAGGAGTTTAAGACCAGCCTGGCCAACATGGTGAAACCCCGTCTTTACTAAAAATACAAAAATTAGCTTGGCGAGGTGGCGTGCACCTGTCATCCCAGCTACGCAGGAGGCTGAGGCGGAAGAATTGCTTGAACCCATGAGGCGGAGGCTGCAGTGAGCCAAGATTGTGCCACTGCACTCCAGCCTGGGCAACAGAGCGAGAAAAAAAAAGAAAAGAAAAGAAAAGAGAACTTTTTAAAATTGAATATTTGTAATTTGTTGTTCCCTGTGATTTTATGCTATAAAACTTAGGCACTTCTATAAATACATATTAAATATAACCCTGTGTTATACTGGAGTTCTTGTGATTAGAATCTGCATATTAGAAGGAATTAGTTCAAAGAGCAAACTCTAATGAGAAGACTCATTTATACATTCATTAAAACATTTTTATTATTATCAATTTATTATCATTATTATTATTATTATTATTTTGAGATGGAGTCTCCCTCTGTTACCCAGGATGCAGAGCAATGGCACCATCTTGGCTCACTGTAGCCTCCACCTCCTGGATTCAAGTGATTCTTGTGCCTCAGCCTCCTGAGTAGCTGGGACTATAGGTGCATGCCACCATGTCTGGCTAATTTTTGTATTTTTAGTAGAGATGGGGTTTTACCATGTTGGCCAGGTTGGTCTTGAACTCTTGACCTCAAGTTATCCACCCGCCTTCAACCGCATTAAAACATTTTCAGTAGATTTAATACTTTGATCATAATTGGGAGGTGTTGATCAAGTTGTCTTGTAAATCAAGTTGGCTTTTTGTTGTCAGATTCATTCCCCATCCTTCCTCTGCTCTGAGCATCCTTACCTTCTGGCCTCTGGGTAGGGTTAGCCAATGGGAGAACGACAAAAGGTTGGAATTCAAGAGGAACTCTGAGGCCAGGATATTCTTTCTTTCTGCTTCCTGTAGCATTGCCTGCAATAACTGCATCCATTTCAAGGTCTGAAATTCTCCCCTTGGAATTCTAGCTCCTGATGCGTCATTTCCTGCAGACCACTGTCACCCTTCTACCTCCCACTCTGGGCTCTAACATGGCCTCTTCCCGCTGCCCCTCCATCCTTAGGGGTGATAATAGCTTCTTGTTGTGGCTATTTTAATCTCTGGGTTACCCATCTGTGAATCCTTATCTTGGTAGCCAGTTCATTTTGCTCTTTGTGACGACGTCTTATAAGTTCAGCCTAGATCATCTGCTCCTTGCAGGAAGGTAAAGTGATCGCTTGTATGAAATCTTATCTCAAACAACAGGCTCCCTAACTCTTCAGTTTAAACTTTAATTTTCTCTTCTGTAAAATGAAACTACTGACACTGTTAAAGTCTGCTGACCGAAGACCTCTAGAAACACACTTGTGGTCAAACAAAGCTAGGTTTGTTAAACTTGCTACAGCAAGAGAGAATGAACACTGGTGGAATAGTAAGGCATCTAGGTAAGGGGGGTTGGGAGAAGCTTACTATTCTAAGGAGAGTGTAAGGGAATCAAATATCAGCTCTGGACTGGGTGTGGTTAGGAGGTGGAGCAGTTTAGTAACTGAGTGTGAGTCACTTTTTTGAATTTTTATTTAGGAGGCAGGAGAAGAATTAAAGTGGGGCTGGGGATGTCATTGGTAAGAAATCATAGTCACTCTACTATCCTGGAAAAGGGGTATTTACTTTTTTTTATGGGTGTAGAGTGTCCTTATTTCTTTCCTGTGTCATATGTAATTATGGAGTGATCTTGTCTTCACCTTGTTGTTCCACCTCAGGTAACACAACGGCCTTGTGTGATCATTGTTTATACGGTGCAACAACATAAACGAAAAAAATTTTTTGTGTGTCAGAATTGTGTATGTTCAATTGCCCTAGCTTTTAGTTTCTACATGTTGGGCAATTTTTTATGTTTTCAGCACCAACCTCACAGGCTTATTGTAAAGATGGAATATATTATATGTCAGCATATAAAAATTCAGAGAAATATTATTGGCACATAATAAATGCTTAATAAACATCAGTGCTATGGTTTGGATGTGGTTTGTTAGACCCCACCAAGTCTCATGCTGAAATGTGATCCTGATGTTGGAGGCAGGGCCTTGGGGGAGGTGTTTGGGTCATGGGGGCAGGTGCTTCATGAATAGTTTGGTGCTATTCTCACTGGAAGGAGTGAGTTCTGACTCTTCGTTCTCACAGCACTGGTTGTTAAAAAGAGCCTGGCGTCTCCTTTTCTTTCGTTTTCTCTGTCTCACTATGCCATCTCCATATACTGGCTTCCCTTCACCTTCCACCATGAGTGGAAGTTTCCTGGGGCCCTCATCAGAAGCAGATGCTGGTACCATACTTCTTGTACATTCTGCAGAACCACGAGCCAAATACACCTCTTTGCTTTAAGATTACCCAGCCTCAGTTATTCCTTTATAGCAACACAAACAGGCTAAGACACTTAGTTTATTCTAAGTGTCATTACTGTTGAGAAAACTAAAGACTAGACCTTGGTGGTACAATAGAGCCCCTTGTATTGGCTCACAGGAGCCAACTATGCACATCTCTTCCCAACTTAACATTCAGTGACTCTGCATCTGTAGTTTGAATCAGTTATGGTGAGAGAATTTGCAAGCACTACTTGCTAAGATAGCGTCTTTCCCTCAAGAGCTGGTTGTTAAACATTTACCAGTATACCCATCTGGGAATGACCAAGACAGTAAGGAGTTCAACAAAAAACAAATGTGGGATTGAAATTTACTAATTTCTTAAAAAATAAATTTAAAAATATATTTACTTTGATGAGAGTGGGAAGAAATCTGAGTCAAGCTAAAATAAGATTATACCTAGAATGAAGTCCACATTAATATAACCTTTTTAAGGTAGTATTGCATTTACTCTTTTTTTTTTTTTTTTTTTTTGAGACGGAGTCTCGCTCTGTCACCCAGGCTGGAGTGCAGTGGCACAATCTCAGCTCACTGCCACCTCTGCCTCCCAGGTTCAAGCGATTCTCCTGCCTCAGCCTCCTGAGTAGCTGGGATTACAGGCGCGTGCCACCACACCCAGCTAATTTTTTTTTTTTTTGTATTTTTGGTAGAGATGGGATTTCACCGTGTTAGCCAGGGTGGTCTCAATTTCCTGACCTCATGATCTGCCCACCTCAGTCTCCCAAAGTGCTGGCATTATAGGCGTGAGCCACCACACCCAGCTTTCTTTCTTTGTTTTTTTGAGACAGGGTCTTACTTTGTCACCCAGGTTAGAGTGCAGTGGCATGATTTTGGCTCACTGCAATCTTGACCTCCTGGATTCAAGCAATCCTTCTACCTCAGCCTCCTGAGTAGCTAGAACTACGGGTGTGCACCACCATGCCCTACTAATATTTGTATTTTTTGTAAAGATGGGGTTTTGCCATGTTGCCCAGGCTGTTCTCAAACTCCTGGGCTCAAGGGATCTGTGTGCCTTGGCGTTCCAAAGTGCTTGGATTACAGGTGTGAGCCACCACATTCAGCATTGTATTGCGTTTACTAAAGAGTATTATCTATTTATATATATCTGCTCAGCTTGGTTTTTTAGAGTGAGAAAGTAAAGTGCGGAAGATATCCTAATTGATTTACAAACAATGGTGCATTATTAAATGAGATAATGATTTTTAGAATTTTGGAAAATTGTATTTTCTGCCATATGTTTATCATGTACATGTTAATGATTCTAGTTACCTTATTACATGGTGTTTTATGAGAAGACTGTAATTATGAGATTAGTTTATGCACTAAAACATGGGAGACAAATGAGCAAGGGGAAATAAAGCATTGTTATATTAGTTATGAATAGCAGCTAGTGATACCATTAGCTATAACACTTGTGTTATTATATAATGGAGTTGCTATAACACAGCTATAACTATAAGTCTCAGTTTTTAAACTCAATAAATGCCTTTTTTCCCTCAGGCAACATCTAATGCAGGTTTTCTGGTTGGTCTTACCAGCAATCACCAAGAGATCATTGAGTGGCTTTGGCTCTAGGATCATGGAGTTCTCCACTGGATTTTCAGCATTTGACCAACAGAAAGAGAAAGGAACACTCATGAGAAGTTTTCCTAAACCAAGACTTCTTCCCACATTTCATTGTCCGTATCTCAGCCACATGGCCACATCTAAGTACAAGGGAGGATGGGAAATGTAGATTAGCTGTGTTTCTGATGGGAAAAGAAACAGACCTTCATAATTTTTTTTTTTTTTTTTTAACAGGATCTCGCTCTGTCGCCCAGGCTGGAGTGCAGTTGCATGATCTTGGCTTACTGCAATCTCCACCTCATGGGCTCAAGTGATTCTTGTGCCTCAGCCAGCCACCCAGGTAGCCGCGCTCACAGGCACACCTGGCTAATTTTTGAATTTTTTAGTAGAGGTGGGGTTTTATCATGTTGCCCTGTCTGGTCTTGAACTCCTGACCTCAAGTGATCCACCTGCCTCGGCACCCCAAAGTGCTGGGATTATAGGAGTGAGCCACCATGCTGGGCCCAGATTAGCTGCTATGTTAGAAACAATGCATTATAAATAACCAGACGGAAATCTGCTGTGCTGTGAATCACCATTAAATACCAATTAAAATGAGTGAATAAACTTCTGTAAGTTAAAGTATTTCACTGAGTTTTTCATTCCAGTTGCTGATCTAAATCTGTGTTCATTTCCAGGTTTCTCCACAGCTGGATGCTGTCAATGTCTTGTCCAATTTTAGCTGCAACCTGGGATGATGACCATTTTTACTTTTTTTTTATCCTCATGACAGAAAAATTCTAACAACTAAAATGATCAAATGTATTTAATTGTTTGCTAACACCAAAATGTAAATTTATGGAAGAAATCAAGAAATAGTAAGTGTAAATGTTACTACACTCTATGCTGAATGAGGCTGGTGGTGTGAGCAAATGCATTTAAGAATGTCACCAAACTTTAGCTGTGAGTAGTGGCCCTGTAGTCCCATCTACTAGGGAACCTGAGGCAGGAGAATGGCTTGAACCCTGGAGGTTGAGGCTTCAGTGAGCTGTGTTGGAGCCACTGCATGGTAACAGAGAGTGAGAGAGAGGCCCTGTCTCTGAAAACAAAACAAAACAAACAAACAAACACAAACAAACAAACAAAACAAAGTAAGAATTTCGCCAAACTTTAGAGTGATACTAACATTTGTTGAGAGCAATTGATGTGCCAAGCATTGTTCTAAGCATGTATAAACTCTTTTAGCGCACATTATGTAAATAAACACAACAATCCTGTGAGGTGGATATTATTTTTATCACAATTTTATAGATGAGAAAAGTATGTATTTCAACTTTCAGTCAACAGCAGATCACACTGGATTCTCTGGCAACACCAAATCTGGAATATCCTTTCATTCTGTAAGCTGCTGTAGATCCTCCTAAGCCCTCGGTTATTTATATTCTAAAACGCCCGTTCATTTCGTCTCCCACTGCTTCTGATTCCCAAAGCACCCCTCACCCAAGCCCCCAATCTCTTTCCACGAATCCGTAGAATGACTACCATAGCTTGTCAACAGTCGAATAACAGCACACAACCTACCAAAGCTACTATGATATCTACAGGTCAAACACAAACTTCTTCAATTCAGTGTTTATGGTTCTTAATTGCCAGCTGGAGCCCTTGGGCTTTGGACGGATTTTTCAGAATTAAGGGAAACCTTTATCTAGTCCATAGCAAGGCGGGGGGAAACGGTGGGG
>NW_016813956.1:512322-520435 GCF_001698545.2 Rhinopithecus bieti | reverse complement strand
CGGCGGGGGGGGGCGGGGACCTTAATTTTCAGTGAAAGATGCGTGTTTTATAGCAGTGGACCACTGTTTGGAATATCTTTTCCTAAGAGTTCAAAGCGGCCCCTGCATTATTTGCGGAGATCGTCTATATGTAAATTCGAGGTCCCCAGACAAACCCCGCTGACTTTAGAAAATTCCGATCTCTGGTTACCCAAGGCAGACTCTTTAACCAGCCAAACAAAACACAGTGCCAGAATAACCCACTCACTCCTGATGACAGGATTTCTTGTTCTTTTTAGGGTCAGTTTCAGATCCAGTGATCTGATTCTGAAGAATTGTCGGTGTATGAAATCAACTCTCTCATCAGCTGAGAACGGAGGCTATAGGGAGGCGTCTTTATCTCGCAGAAAAGATGCAGCACGAACAACCTGCCAGCCCTCGCGTGAATTCGTTAACGGAAACACTGGTTGTGACCTGCAGTCAACTTTGGAAACTATTTTAAAACTCACCTTGATCAGCGTTCCTTAATGAGGAGTCGGGGGAGGAAGGATCCTCGTTATTCCCTCTTCACTACCTCCTCTCTACAACCCCATTCCAAAGCGACTGACTTTCAACAGAATCTATTTCTAAAAAGATAAAAACAACGAAACTCCCCAAACTTCCATATTTGGAATATACGGAGAAAACTAGGTAAGAAACGGAATGAAATATAAACAAGAAAAGGTGAAAATGAAGCAATTCGGAGGCAGAGAAAATCAGTGATCGGGTGGACAGCAATTTTACCGAGAGGGAAGCAGCTAGGCATTATTTTGTGTCTGTTAATAGCTACCTGGTCTTCACCAGTACCAAAATTATTTTCATGAATCAGAATGACAGGTAAATAAAAAACAGGTTCTCCGGAGGCCTCGTGGCGCAACGGTAGCGCGTCTGACTCCAGATCAGAAGGTTGCGTGTTCAAATCACGTCGGGGTCAACAGTTTTTAGCTCCCTGGCTCAGATAACTGTATGGCGGGGAGTACATTACATATTACAGGGGCAAAAAAGTTGCTTTTCCTGCTTCTCCTAGGCACTTGTATACTCAATTACTTTAGCCTCCTCAAAACGCCCCCATTCTCTTTTTTTAATAGGCAGATATACACAGGACTATGTTACGGTATTTTGGGGCTTATTTCTGGGTTTATAGAGACGTTTTCACTCTTTTATTGCAAACTTTCTGAATTATACTCTTCAGCAACTCATCCCTATTGTTAAACTCTCCCGGACTTCTCTCCATTCTCACTCCCACGCCCGCGGCCTTATCTTTTCATCCATATCTGTCTCTCCAACCCTCGGAAGCTTAGCAGAGCTTCGCAGAGACCTAGTCTGGTTTGAGTGAATGATCTAAGCTTACCTGCTTCATATTTGGATCAGCTCTTCCAGGCTAAAGCGATTCCGTAGAATTTCCTCGGATCTCTACGATTTCCTCAACCCTCCCTGCAAATCACGGAAGAAGTCACTTGATTTCCAGAGGCAGAAAACCTGAATGCAGTTACTTCCCCAAATTCATACAGGGAATGAACCATTACATCAGAGAAGGCTAGATATTCCGTGAACTCCCTAATAGTAGTATCTGAAAATGTGCATGAATGTGCCGTTTTTTTCCCCACATGTGGCTCCAGACCCCCTACAGATTATGAATTAGCAAATTACAACATGGAAAAAAGGGAAAGTACGTTTATTTCTTCAGAAGTGTTTAAATTTCCATAACTTACAGTGACTTTAAAACATGACATTTGAAATATTAGCAGACGGTCTGTTATGTATTTACTGTACACATTCACACAATACATAGTGACAGATGTTACACCGGAGAAGTGTACCCAAAATAACCTTTTTCCTATTTCTTATTTACCGTTTTCTTAGTAGTAGTCTAAGCCTATAGCCATATTACGAACAGATTTCTGGTCTTAAAAAAAAAAAAAAAAAGAGAAAACATAATTTTGCGATTTGGAAACTTGACACACTAGAAAAACGGTGATTATTAATTATGAGACCATTTCCTAGGGTAGCAGAGTGGCGCAGCGGAAGCGTGCTGGGCCCATAACCCAGAGGTCGATGGATCGAAACCATCCTCTGCTAAGTAGCTTATTCTTTCTGGATTTGTTTTTCCCCCTTCCAGAATACATCTACCTCATAGGAGTAGTAAACTGTTATAATTTTCATGACACCGTAAGGGAACTTACCTTGACTTGCATCTCTCTCAGAGATCTGCATCTCTGGCTGCAATACACTACTATCCTAAATAGATTAAAAATAACAACAAAAGCAGTAGTTTTAGCTTTTATTGTTTGAGCGCTTAATAGGTATCATGCACTATTCCAAGTTCTGAATCATTTATTCTTCGCAATTATACGAAGTAAATACATGCTATTACTCTTACTTTACAAATGAGACAAATTGGGGTTTGTCTGCAAGTTGGGGTTTGCAGAGGTTAACTTGCCCAAAGTCATGCAGCTAGTAAATGGTAGAGCAAAACTAAAGCTCTAAACCGTTTTGCATAATTACAAACACTAACATTTACAGCAAACTTCAGACGTAGTTTCAGCTCTTCCTTTCGAGTTTTATTGGTAGGACACGAACTCACCTGTTATTAAATGCCTAGTAAAATGAGAGGTACAATATGTGACATACAGTGACATGTCCAGATTTGAGCAGGCTGTAGGAGACACTTTTCCTCTTCTTATTATTTTTTTTGTTTACTCAAACTAATACAGATGCATAAGGAGACACGTTTAAAGTAGGATGAAATCTACAGACTGTGCAAAGCTTCTGAACCTTTGGAGAGATGTTTAGACAACTGACGAAATGCATGGGGTTGAATTAATGATAAATGCCTAGAAGCTTAAGCAGTAAACAACAAGAAAAGACAATTATGTTCTAATGCTAGGGAAAAATAAAAATTATGAGGAAAGGAAAACTTAATGTATTTATTTGCTCACCTGCTGAACTATTTTTATAAAGTTGTCATATTTTAAGCTACAAATATTAAAGTATCATGTATTGTGCTATAACCATATGAGAAGACATAGAAAGGGAGCATGTGTGTGTCGGGGGTCCTAGGGTGTGAAGAAGAAAATGAACCAGTTACTCCTCTTATATAAAGTCAACAAAAGGGCCATACAAACATATTATTTAGAGATATGTAGGTAAAAAATGTTAAAATAAGCCATTTAAATAAAATGTTTAAAAAGTAAGCTTAACCACTCAGCCACGACTTACAGGCGCCAAAAGTTTTCTTAAACATTGTACATGTTATTAGATGTCACATATTGTACCTCTCACTTTACCAGGAATTTAATAGCTGAGCTAATGTCCTGCCAACAAAACTTGGAAGGAATCAACAAACTTCAAGTTCAGGCGCATATGTGGTAAGATGAGAATGTTCTTTGGGTGTTTTCTATAATGCAAATCAGGAATATGTTTCAATAACTTTAAAAATTGCTGGAGGACAGGGAGCAGAGAAGAGACTGTTGATTTTTGTTTTAAATGATTCTTGTAATTATGTGTATATAAAAATGATAGAAAAGAACCCAAAATTGTTTGCTATCTAGAAATTTTCTGTTTGTGAATTATCAATCATAACTTTCACAGAATGACACAAGGTTTTCCCGGACGGACGTGGTGCCTCACGCCTGTAATCTAGCACTTTGAGAGGGCGAGCCGGGCTGATCACTTGAGGTCAGGAATTCCAGACCAGCCTGGCCAACATGGCGAAACCCCCTCTCTTAAAAATAAAAAAATAATTAGCTGGGTGTCCTGGCGCACGCCTGTAATCCCAGCTACTCTGGAGGCTAAGGATAGGACAGTCGCTTGAACCCAGGAAGCGGAGGTTGCGGTGAGCTGAGATCACGCCACTGCTCTGTAACCTGGGCGATGCAGTGATACATCTCAAAAAAAAAAAAAAAAGAAAGAAAGAAAAAAAAGAAAAAAAAAATCCCCTGTATTAAGTTGTATCAAGCATGTGAAAATTGATCAGTACTGAAACTTATCAATTTAGTGCTGTGATTTAAAAAAAATACTTCTGTGTGTAAAAGAACAGTGAACTGAAGTTGGAGTCTATATTATAAAAATTTTTATCATCTTGTGTAATTCTTTTAAAAATTAAAATAATAAAATACGTAAGATGTACAAAATACCCATGGAAAGAGCATTTATGGAAATCTCAAGGTTTCCACCAAAACCCAACGAGCCAGCCAGGAGTCGAACCTGGAATCTTCTGATCCGTAGTCAGACGCGTTATCCATTGCGCCACTGGCCCCCTCGCAAGCCCATGCAGGCGTTACGCCTGTAGAAAAAAAATGTCTTGAGATTACTGCGTCGCCCTAAATATGAATATTTAAAACTTTTATTTCTTTCTGATCATAAGGAGTTTGAGCCCAAAGCCCTCCAATTAAAACAAAATATAGTTTTATTTGTTCCTTTGATTTGGTTTACTCACAAAGTATGATTCTTTCGTGGGTAATGAGAAATCCATCCTCGTGCACAATGATTCCTTCCTGAACAATGAAATATCCATTATGATGTAACTTGCAAAAGATCAGAGATGAGGTTTACTTTGGGCTATGAGAAATCCATTTTGAGGACCTCTGAGACATAAATTCAAGTTGTCCTGCCCTGAATCACCAGGAAATCCATTTTGATGTTAACTTGTAAAAGATAAAATGGCTTTTTTACATGTAGAATATCGATCGGACCTACTTGAAGATGCAAAAGTCCACTGCCGTAGTCGGCAGGATTCGAACCTGCGCGGGGAGACCCCAATGGATTTCTAGTCCATCGCCTTAACCACTCGGCCACGACTACAAGTCGGAAAAGGTTCTTTAAATGTCTTGCTTGATTCTATATGTCATATACTGTACTCGTTTTATTAGGGATTTAACAATAGCTGAATTCATGTCCTAAGAATAAAACTTACAAGGAATCAACAAACTTCAAGTTCAGACACACACATGATACGCTAAGAATGTTATTTGGATCTTTTTTATAATGCAAATCAGGAATATGTTTCAACAACTTAAAATTCTCGTATTTTTGCCTAGTAAGAAAATCATCCTCAGACCGGGTGCGGTGGCTCATGCCTGTAATCCCAGCACTTTGGAAGGCTAAGGCAGGCAGATCATGAAGTCAGTAGTTTGAAACTGCCCAACATGGCGAAACCCCGTCTCTACTAAAAATACAAAAAAAATAGCCAAGGTGGTGGTGCACGCCTGTAATCTCAGCTACTCGGGAGACTGAGGCAGGAGAATCGCTTGAACCCAGGAGGCAGAGGTTATAGTGAGCCGAGGATCGCGCCACTGCACTCCAGCCAAGGCGACAGAGTAAGACTCCGTCTCGGGGGTAAAAAAATAAAAATAAATAAATAAATAAAAAGAAAGAAAGAAAATTATCCTCAATAAATAACAAAGATGTTCCATAGAGGATCCCCTATATTTTCTGACAGAGTCCAGTGCCTGCGATATACTAACGGCTCAACAAATGTCAGTGCAATTGTAACTATCACTGTAAAATCCCAGAATCTAGATTCATCAAAATGTTCTACAGTGAAGCTTATCTTCTGTCTTTTCATAAAACTCAGAATATTTTAACTAGCTGGAAGAACATTTCTGAATGAAACTAGAAAGTAAAAAACATTTTGTGGGTCAAATCGTCTTTCGTTTATGGGGCCTTCTCTCACAAGGGGAAGAACAACTGAATCTGGTGTTCTGTGAATAGTTTGAAATTATATTCAAAGAGCACTTCCAAAGGAAGAGCAGAACCCCAGTTTCTAAAACTACACTACCATTACCACAATACTATGCGTGTATGTGTGAGTATTAGTGAGCAAGTCAGGGATTCTGTATTTCATCAATGGCCCAACTCTATGAACAGAAGAAGGGTAAGGAATGATTGACGAACTACTGCTCATGTGCGGATGGACTGAAAATCTTCTCTACTCCAGGCCTCTCTCCTCTGGGCTCCAGAATATACAGCTGTCTTTTTTTTTTTTTTTTTTCTTGCATGTCCATGAGGATCTCAAAAGCGATGCATCCCCAAAGGAATGTTCCATTCTTTTCCTCAAACTTGAATTTCCTCCAACAATTCAAATTTTTGATAAGATACCAAAACCGAAGACTAGCTACCAAGACCAAAGAACCTCCTTTTCCTTTTACCTGATTCCCGTCCCATCAGGCCTTCAATTCAACCTAATTAGCTGTCTCGAATCTGGCTTTTCTTCCCCAGCCCTCAGACCACCTTTTTTTTTTTTTTTTTTTTTTTTTTTTTTGACTGAGTCTCGCTTTGTCGTCCAGGCTGGAGTGCAGTGGCGCGATCTTGGCTCACTGCAACCTCGGCCTCCTGGGTTCAAGCGATTCTCCTGCCTCAGCCTCCCTAGTAGCTGGGATTACAGGCGAGCGTGCCACCATGCCCGGCTACTCAGACCACTTTTTAAAATGAGGTACTTAGTTTAGGTACTTAGAAGTACTCATGAGAAAGTTCTCATAAGTTATTCCAACAACTTCTTAGTCTTTTGGCCTCCGGTTCCTGATCCCTTAAATGATATATTCATTTCTTCATTCTTACAAAATTTTCATTTTTTTAGAATAAAAATAAGCACTTTGAATATGGATAGTGAGCCAGAGAATTGCGTATTTTTTCAAATTGTTTATATGTGAAATAGCAAAAGCCAAGGACTTTGCTAGGTGCTGCTCATGCAATGCAGAGCGAGATTTCTAAAGGATTACAGAAGTGAACAATGAAACAACTGAGTGCAAGTAAGTGCAGCCGGAACACAGTAAGTAGCCCACAGGAAGAGTTCTGAATCTCAACCACAAAGGTTTTAGTTGGTTGCCTGGAGGGTCACTTAATTAGACTCCAAACTTCACGAAGAAAGGTTCCAGTTTTACCTTCTTTACCTGAGTCCTCCATAGGTGCCTAATAAATATTTTTGGAATTCATTATACTTAAGCTCAGATCTGGATCTGAAGGATGTGTTAAAATGAGACAAATTGGCGTTGGGTGAGAAAATGGGGTAAGGTGGTGTTCCAAACCTAAACCTCATGGAATATGGGAGAAACTGAAGAAACTTCCCTATAGTTGAAACATTGCTTTTTGGAGGGGTCCTGGGAAGGGCAGTGATGAGAGAGAACACCAGTAATGTAGTTGAGGGCAGATTATGTAGGTAGAGCTAAGTTAGCACTAACATAAAATGTGTTTCTGACTGTGTCCCTTACCTCATTTAATGCCTTTAAGGTACCCTGTGGCCTAGCGAGAAGATTGCCGATGACATGGGAGGCCTTCATCTTCTGCATCTGTCCGACCTTTTCAGCTCCTTTTCTGGTCACTCTGTCAAGGGAGCCTGGAACTCCTGAGACGTGAAAGGACCACCGCTATCTCAGATGGTGAGGGTTTCTTTACCCTGACCTCTGCCATGTTTGCTTGGAGCCCCAGTGCTCATCCTTCATGGCCTTTTAAAAAATAGCACAGCTTCTGTCAAGCCTTCTTGAAAAATTAATTTTTTTATTGTAAAAACTTTCAAACATATAAAGAATGTGAAAGAACAGGCAATTATCTGTATACTCATCACCCACATTCAATAATTAACATTTTGCCGTCTTAGTCTCATCTACCTATTTCTGCTGAATCATATGAAATTCACTTGCAGACATTATGATATATCACAACAAAATCCATAAACATGTGTCGCCTAAACATGCGTCTTTTATTTAACTACAATATCATTAACAAAACTTTAAAAATTCAAGCAATTCTTTAAAAATATCTCGTATCTGGTTGGGTGCAGTGGCTCACGCCTGTAACTTTTGGGAATGCTGAGGCAGGAGGATTTCTTGACCCCAGGGTTTGGGAGCACCTGTAACAAAACAAGCTCTTCTCTTGTGCCTCTGTACAAAACAGATTTTAAAAAATAAGCCTGGCCTGGTGGCGCGCTCCTGTAATCCCAGCTACTCCGGAATTTTAGGCGGGAGGATGGCTTGAGCTCAGGAGGTTACTACAGTGATCGCGCCACTGCATTCCAGCCTGGGCGACCGAAAGAAACTCTAAATAAGTGAATAAAAACATCTAAGCATTTATTTAAATTTTTTTTTTTTTTTTTTTTTTT
>NW_016813956.1:503539-509422 GCF_001698545.2 Rhinopithecus bieti | reverse complement strand
TATTAGCCAGAGATGGTCTCGATTTCCTGACCTCATGATCCGCCCGTCTCGGCCTCCCAAAGTGCTGGGATTACAGGCTTGAGCCACCGCGCCCGGCCGCTCAGGACTTTTAAAACAGATCTGCGCTTCCAGAGAGCAGCTATAGGTGCTTTACAGGAGGCAAATGAGGCCTATCTGATTGGCCTTTTTGAATACACCAACCTGTGTGCTATCCATGCCAAACGTGTAACAATTACGCCAAAAGACATCCAGCTAGCACGCCGCATACGTGGAGAACGTGCCTACGAATCCACCATGATGGGAAACATTTCATTAAAAAAAATTCTCTTCTTCCTGTTATTGGTAGTTCTGAACGTTATTTTTTTCCCCATGGGGTCAAAAGGTACCTAAGTGTATGATTCGAGTGGAAAAATAGGGGACAGAAATCAGATATTGGCAGTTTTTCCATTTTCATTTGGGTGTGAATTTTTAATAAAAATGCGGAAACTTACAGCATTAATGCAAGTTAAGATGTCTCGGTGAACAAGTTTCAGGTTCAACTTTATAATAATTATAAATAAATCTGTTAGATTTTTCTGGACAATGCCAGCATTTGGAATGCTTGAGAGCTGGAGAGGCGAAGGCAGAACCAGACTTCTTCCCACATGCAGGGAACCACCGCTGCCTTACGATGCTTCCAGGTAAAGACTGCGGGTTAAACACAAGAATTTACTTTTGCATACTCCGCAAATCTCACTCAAACAACACTAAAATATACATCCAAATAGGGAGAGGAGATAACAGAAACAAAATTTTGTCACCTGGAAAGCTGATTGAGGAGTCAGTGATTTTGAGAGCCCTGAGAAAGCTAAATCCTAAACCAGGAGTGGGAAAAGCAAACAGACAGTAGATTTTCACCACGGAGCCCCCATTTCTATCCCTTTTCCCTATGCCAGGCTCGGAAATTGTCAGTACAGCTTCGTCTGGAAACTACCTGTGTGAACTGAATTTAGCCTTCCTCCAAACCCCTTAAGTTCATATGTTGAAGCCCTAATCTCTAGTACTTCAGAATGTGACAGTATTTCATCTGCAAAATGGGGAAATAGAATGAAATAGTGTTTATAAATAAATAAATAAAGGGAAAAAGAATGTGACAGTATTTGGAGATAGGGTCTTTAAAGGGGGTAATTAAGGTAATTTGAGATCATGAAAGTAGGGCCCTAATCATAAGGGCAGGTGTCCTTATAGGAAGAGATCAGAACATGGACACACAAAGAAAAAATCATTTAAAGACAGAGGGAGAAGGTAGTCACCTGCAAGCCAACAAAAAAGGCCTCAGGGGAGAAAAAAAATTCAAACAGATAAGTTCTTTGATCTTGGACTGCTAGTGTCCAGAAATGTGAGAAAGTGATTTCTGTTGTCTAAGCCACCTAGTCTGTAGTATTTGTTACAGAAGCACAGTTAACTAATACACTGTCCTTCCTCCATCTTAGAAGGCTGGACGTTTCTTTTCTTTTTTTTTTTTGGAGACGGAGTTTCGCACTTATTGCCCAGGCTGGAGTGCAGTGGCACGATCTCGGGGCACCGCAACCCTTGTCTCCGGGGTTCAAGCGATTCTCCTGCCTCAGCCTCCCGAGTAGCTGGGATTACAGGCATGCGCCACCACGCCCGGTTAATTTTGTATTTTAGTAGAGAGGGGTTTCTCCATATCGGTCAGGCTGGTCTTGAACTCCCGACCTCAGGTGATCCGCCCGCCACGGCCTCCCAGAGCCAACGCGCCCGGCCTTATTTTCCTGAAAGAGCAAAATATCGGGTTTCTAGGCTGGAACAGTCATTCTCAAACTTTTTCCTACATCCCAATCTCCTGGAAGGCTAGTTAAAACAGACTGGTGGGACCCACGCCCAGTTTCTGATTCGGTAGGTGTGAGGTTCCGCTTTTCCTAGCTTCCCTGCTGCTTCCGACCCTGAGAATAGCTAGGCTGGAGGAAGTTAATCCAAGGGGCTAGAGGAAAACGGTGAGTTCAGTAAATGTTAGCGGCTTGTTTTGGGTTATTTTTGTGAACTGAATGGCTCGTGTACACAGTAGAGACCAGAGGGCCCGTGGATTTGGACTGAGAGGTGAGCCTTTAGGCAAGAGATATTATTCATGTTAGGATTTTGAATCCCAGTAGGTTGAAGATGGGGCGGGTGTGCGGATAGGTTTGAGGGAAGTAAGTGCTAGCTAGGCCAGGTCCTGCGGGGCAGTGCAAGCCTGGAATTCTCTTCCTGAAGAGGGAGTAGTCTAGCGCATTTACAGAAAGTGGTACTACAAACTTCATAACCGTTCTTATTACTGTTTCACCGCAAATCTAAACTTGAACTTGAGAAACAACTGTTTTTCATATATGGAGCATTTATTTGGGTTTGGGGTTAATATTTAATCCGGCCACTCCCTTATTTTTCTCAACAAAGCCTTAGCGAAACTGTGAAAAGAGATCAAATCAAATAATGAAATTGGGAGGAAGATAAGATTAGATTCTTACGTGAAAACGAAAAGCTAGTACTTAAGTGACCTCGTGGCGCAACGGTAGCGCGTCTGACTCCAGATCAGAAGGTTGCGTGTTCAAATCACGTCGGGGTCAGGGGTGGTTGTATTTTGGAAGGGGGCAAAATGATAAATTTAGTCAGTCAACTCGAGATAAAGAACTCAAGGCATTGACAGAAAGGACACGTTTTGTTTTCTGCACTCACAGATGAGTGAGATCTGTCTCTTTTGCTCTTGGCTTACTGTTATGACTCTAAATTGAATTCACCTCGTGGACAGTCTATCTTTGGCCACCTCTTTAAAGGGAGATTAAATGCTCTCTTCTGGCATTAGATAACTTTTCCTACACGTAACCCCCTAAAAGTTGGCGCTTTTTCCATGCTCATGCCCTGCCCTCTTTGCTGCCTGACTCTTCTTTTGCTTATCTGCCTGCAACACTTCATGCCTTCTCAGTTTCATCCCCACTGGACCTGGAGTCAGGAACTTGCAGCCATCCTGGACATTACTTCTTCTTCGCTTGGAGTCCCAAGTTGTGCTGAGTTTTACCTCCTCATATTTCATATCCCATTTATTCACTTCTCTCAATTATTACAGTGGCCTATTTGCTTCCATTTATTATCTCTTGCCAAGGATATTGACATAAACCTTTTTTTTTTTTTTGTCGCCCAGGCTTGGGGTGCAGTGGTGGGATCTTGGCTCCCTGCTACCTCTGCCTCTCAGGTTCAAGCAATCCTCCTGCCTCAGCCTCTCGACTAGCTGGGACTATAGGCATGCACCACCACGCCCAGCTACTTTTTGTATTTTTAGTAGAGACAGGGTTTCGCTATGTTGGTCAGGCTTGTCTCGAATTCCTGACCTCAGGTGATCTGCCTGCCTCAGCCTCCCAAAGTGCTGGGATTACAGGCGTGAGCCACTGCGCCCTGTCCACTTGTCACTTTTTTTTAAAAACAAGCAAGCATTTTCTATTTTACTGTATTCCTAAAAAGTGTATAATTAGAGTTCTGTTAAAGTTCTATACTGTTATTGCACAGTAATTACTTTCTTGCTCCAGATTTCACTGTTAGTAATTGTATTAGTTTGCTAGGGCTGCCATAACAAGTACCGTAGACTGGGAGGCTTAAATGACAGAAATTTATTTGCTCACACTGATGCCACCTTGGCAGAATTATAAGTAATGACAGAAATCTAATATGACTGACTCCATCTTGCTTCTACACCTCATAGGCTAAATTGTGTTGTTGTTGTTGTTGTTTTGTTTTGTTTCTGCTTATTTTAGGGCAGAGGCCAAGAGACCTACAAGAGGAATTCAGTTTACAGATACACTTTGAGGCAAGGAAAACTGGCCTCCACCTTCTTTTGTGGAGATTGAAGCTGCATTCACAAGAACAGTTAAGAATTATGGTAGGGTCCTGAACTTCGCTAAAGAATAGGCATAGACAGTAACCTGCCACTGCTTAGCTTGTTTTTCTATAAGTTTTTTACTGCCCCAGGGTCACTAACTGGGGGTTGCAAGATTTATAACTTCCCGGCCAAGAGCGGTGGCTCATGCCTATAATCCCTGCACTTTGGGAGGCCGAGGTGGATGGATCACCTAAGGTCAGGAGTTCGAGACCAATCTGGCCAACATGACGAAACCCCGTCTCTACTAAAAATACAAAAAATTAACCGGGCGTGGTGGCGCCTGTAATCCCAGCTATTCAGGAGGCCTGAGGCAGGAGAATCATTTGAGCCCAGGAGGTGGAGGTTGCAGTGTGCTGACACCATGCCACTGTACTCCGGCCTGGGCAACAAGAGTGAAACTCCATCTCAAAAAATAAAAACAAAACGAAAACCTGGCATTTGAGACGTTTCTGAGATTTAGCTTTTCAGGAGATCAAGAGATGCCACTTGATTCTGAGACCCCTGCACCCAGTACAGATTTTAATCCATACAGTATTCCAATAAAGAAGAGTAGAGCATGAAATGAACTCAACTTAAATTTGTGCAGAAGTGACTATTTTTTTTTCTTTTTTCTTGAGATGAAGTCTTGCTCTTATTGCCCAGGCTGGAGTACAATGGCGCAATCTCGGCTCATTGCAACCTCCACCTCTCAGGTTCAAGGGATTCTCCTGCCTCAGCCGCCTAAGTAGCTGGGATTACAGGCACCTGCCACCATGCCCGGCTAATTTTTGTATTTTTAGTACAGACAGGTTTTCACCATGTTGGCTAGGCCGGTCTGGAACTCCTGACCTCAGGTGATCCGCCCACCTTGGCCTCCCAATGTGCTGGGATTACAGGCATGAGCCACTGCGCCCAGCCTGTGACTGAGCATTTTAAAGACAAAATGAAGGAACAGAAAAGGGGGTGAGCAGGGCTCAGTGGAGTGAAAAATTACAAAAATCAGAAAGAGGAGATTAGTTCATATGAAACCCATCTACGTTTGCTAACTGGTGCTTACAGAAGTTAAGCTCCTACCTTCCCACAGAAGTGGGAGACGGGCTTTATCTTCAGGTGTTGTTTGGAACAACAGTGCATTCTTTTGGCAGTCTTGATTTTTCTCAGGCAGGCACTTTAAAGGGGACTAGGGTCATCCTAGGGATGTGGTCTTGAGCTGTTAGAAATCATGTTAGTGTCTTTAGTCTTTAAAGGTCAAGGTTGAGGCCTAGTTGAGAAGAACGTACAGAGGAGCCTGACTAGAGTTTGGTCAAGGAGAGTATCGTTTTCGTTTGACACAGCAGACATAGAGCGGCAGGCCAGGTCTCCCTAATGGCTAAACAAGCAGGCCTCCATGACAACAGTTTCAGCACTGACTGAGTGGTTAAGTTAAATATTAAAAGCAAAAAAAAAAAAAAAAAAAAAAAGCCAGTGCCCTTATACAAAGGCTATGTGTCTTTAAATGCATGCACACTTACTTGTAGACATATAGCTTAGTATGTCTTTAAATGCATGCCAAGAGTATGTCTTTAAATACATGCACACTTACATGCAGACATATAGCTTAGAAGGTATATAAGCTCTGGAAAACTTTGTGATTTTGGATTGGTCTGGCCATAATTTCTGGCCTTCTCCATGTACCCCATTACAAAAATAAACTCCTGGCCAGGCGCCCTGGCTCACATCTGCAATCCCTGCACTTTGCCGGTCACATCGCCTGAGGTCAGGAGTTCGAGACCAGCCTGGCCAACATGGTGAAATCCCATTTCTACTAAAAATATAAAAATTAGCTGGGCATGGTGGCACACACCTGTAATCCTAGCTACTCGGGAGGTTGAGACAGGAGAATCACTTGAACCCGGGAGGTGGAGGTTGCAGTGAGCCGAGACAGTGCCACTGCACTCTAACCCAGGCGACAGAGCAAGACTCAGTCTCAAAAAAAAAAAAAAAAAAAAAAAAAAAAAAAA